>NW_026281158.1:0-2500 GCF_023373465.1 Oncorhynchus keta
TGTGTGTGTGTGTGTGTGTGTGTGTGTGTGTGTGTGTGTGTGTGTGTGTGTGTGCGTGTGCGTGCGTGTGCGTGCGTGTGTGCATGCGTGCGTGTGTGCATGCATGTGCGTGTGTGTGTGTGTGTGTGTGCGTGCATGTGAGTGCGTGTGTGTGTAGTAGTCTATTTCTGTCGTCCCAGCGTGACTGAAACAGTGTTACTAAGAGTGACCTGGCAGACAGCACTCCCATTGAGACAAATAGGACAAGAGAGATGCAATGTTCCCAAACTCGTGTGTGTGTGTGTGTGTGTGTGTGTGTGTGTGTGTGTGTGTGTGCGTGTGTGTGTGTGTGTGTGTGTGTGTGTGTGTGTGTGTGTGTGTGTGTGTGTGTGTGTGTGTGTGTGTGTGTGTGTGTGTGTGTGTGTGTGTGTGTGTGTAAGTCTCAAGGTGGTATGTGGAAATAAATCCTACCTAACTCGTCTGTCTGCCAACTGAACTAAGGTATTTTCTGAGATATACATCACATGTATATCCAGGGAACTTAACCAACCGCTATGTTTACTGCCAGGAAATGAATAGAGATGGAGAGAGATGGAGAGAGAGACGGAAAGAGGGAGAGGAGAAAGGGGAGAGAGGGAGAGAGAGGCGGAGAGAGAGACGGAGAGAGATGGAGAGAGAGGGAGAGGAGAGAGAGAGATAGAGAGAGGGGAGAGAGAGAGAGAGAGAGCGGGGGTGGAGCGAGGGAGAGAGAGAGAGGGGGGTGGAGCGAGGAGAGAGATAGAGAGAGGGGAGAGAGAGAGAGAGAGAGAGAGAGAGGGGGAGTGGAGCGAGGGAGGGAGAGAGAGAGAGAGAGAGAGAGAGAGAGACGGGGGGAGAGAGTCAAAGAGGCAGAGTGAAAGAACGACAGATAAGGACAGGCGGTGAGAGGAAGTGGGGAATTTTAACAAACAAACCATTGATCAATCAGTTCCAGAAGAACAGCATTTGAAAGTGATCCGATTAAATGATGTGCCTCTGTGTTTTCCTGTGTCTATCAGACCAATCAATCTCCCGGCTTAATGTGAACTAAATGCCATCAAAGTTCACTTCCTTCCTACAGCAGGTAAAACATGTATTGCATCCAATTTTGTCATTATTATTAGAGTGACCTGGAACACATCCTGTTCTCCAATCCTCAGGTCTTTTTAATTTGACCTTTATTTAACCAGGCAAGTCAGTTAAGAACATATTCTTATTTTCAATGATGGCCTGGGAACAGTGGGTTAACTGCCTGTTCAGGGGCAGAACGACAGATTTTGTACCTTGTCAGCTCGGGGGTTTGAACTCACAACCTTCCGGTTACTAGTCCAACGCTCTAACCACTAGGCTACGCTCTGGGGAACTCACAACTGTTATCTAAACTACACCACAACTTGATTCTTATTTACAATGACGGCCTACTGCAGGGACGGGGTGTGTTATGATTCAAAATATATTTAATGAAAATATATAGAACAAACCAGACTCAAGAGAGACAACACAACACTACATAAAGAGACCTAATACAACAACATAGCAAGGCAGCAACACATGACAACACAGCATGGTAGCAGCTAAACATGGTAGCAGCACAACATGGTAGGATCACAACATGGTAGGATCACAACATGGTAGCAACACAACATGGTAGCAACACAACATGGTAGCAACACAACATGGCAGCAACACAACATGGTAGCAGCACAACATGGTAGCAGCACAACATGGTAGCAACACAACATGGTAGCAGCTAAACATGGTAGCAGCACAACATGGTAGGATCACAACATGGTAGCAACACAACATGGTAGCAACACAACATGGTAGCAACACAACATGGTAGCAGCACAACATGGTAGCAACACAACATGGTAGCAACACAACATGGTAGCAACACAACATGGTAGCAGCACAACATGGTAGCAACACAACATGGTAGCAGCACAACATGGTAGCAACACAACATGGTAGCAGCACAACATGGTAGCAACACAACATGGTAGCAACACAACATGGTAGCAACACAACATGGTAGCAACACAACATGGTAGCAGCACAACATGGTAGCAGCACAACATGGTAGGATCACAACATGGTAGCAACACAACATGGTAGCAACACAACATGGTAGCAACACAACATGGTAGCAACACAACATGGTAGCAACACAACATGGCAGCAACACAACATGGTAGCAACACAACATGGTCGGAACACAACATGGTAGCAACACAACATGGCAGCAACACAACATGGTAGCAACACAACATGGTAGCAACACAACATGGTAGCAACACAACATGGTAGCAGCACAAAGGACAAGAAGGTAGAGACGACAATACAGCTCCTAGAGAGTGAGGCTCCTCTTTATGATTTTAGCCAGCCAGCACCTCGCCTAAATAGGTGTGCATTTCTTTCGCCTCTAGTGACAACAATACATCCCACAGCCACAACTGTCGGTAAGAGTGTCCATGATTGAGTCTTTGAATGAAGAGATTGAGAT
>NW_026281158.1:7500-10000 GCF_023373465.1 Oncorhynchus keta
GAAGAGGCACAACTATCGTCTCCCAGTCGAGGAAGAGGCACAACTATCGTCCGCCTGTCGAGGAGGAATCGTCCCCCTGAGGCACAACTATCGTCTCCCAGTCGAGGGAAGAGGCACAACTATCGTCCGCCTGTCGAGGGGAAGTGGCACAACTATCGTCTGCCTGTCGAGGGGAAGAGGCACAATCTATCGTCTGCCTGTAGAGGGGAAGAGGCACAACTATCGTCTGCCTGTCGAGGAAGAGGCACAACTATCGTCTGCCTGTCGAGGGGAAGAGGCACAACTATCGTGCCTGCCTGTCGAGGAAGAGGCACAACTATCGTCTCCCAGTCGAGGGGAAGAGGCACAACTATCGTCTGCCTGTCGAGGGGAAGGAGCACAACTATCGTCCCCTGTCGAGGGAAGAGGCACAACTATCGTCTGCCTGTCGAGGGAAGAGGCACAACTATCTGTCGAGGGGAGGCACAACTATTGTCCGCCTGTCGAGGAAGAGGCACAACTATCGTCTGCCTGTCGAGGGAAGAGGCACAACTATCGTCCATCTGTCGAGGAAGGGGCACAACTATCGTCAGCCTGTCGAGGGGAAGAGGCACAACTATCGTCTGCCTGTCGAGGGGAAGGGGCACAACTATCGTCTGCCTGTCGAGGGGAAGGGGCACAACTATCGTCTGCCTGTCGAGGGGAAGAGGCACAACTATCGTCTGCCTGTCGAGGGGAAGAGGCACAACTATCGTCTGCCTGTCGAGGGGAAGGGCACAACTATCGTCTGCCTGTCGAGGGGAAGAGGCACAACTATCGTCTGCCTGTCGAGGGGAAGAGGCACAACTATCGTCTGCCTGTCGAGGGGAAGGGGCACAACTATCGTCTGCCTGTCGAGGGGAAGAGGCACAACTATCGTCCGTCTGTCGAGGGGAGGCACAACTATCGTCCCCCTGTAGAGGGGAAGAGGCACAACTATCGTCTGCCTGTCGAGGGGAAGAGGCACAACTATCGTCCGTCTGTCGAGGGGAGGCACAACTATCGTCCCCTGTCGAGGGGAAGAGGCACAACTATTGTCCGCCTGTCGAGGGGAAGAGGCACAACTATCGTCTCCCTGTCGAGGGAAGAGGCACAACTATCGTCCGCCTGTCGAGGAAGGCACAACTATCGTCCCCTGTCGAGGGAAGGAGGCACAACTATCGTCTGCCTGTCGAGGGGAAGTGGCACAACTATCGTCCGCCTGTCGAGGAAGTGGCACAACTATCGTCCGCCTGTCGAGGAAGAGGCACAACTATCGTCCGCCTGTCGAGGGAAGTGGCACATCTATCGTCTGCCTGTCGAGGGAAGTGGCACAACTATCGTCTGCCTGTCGAGGGAAGTGGCACAACTATCGTCCGCCTGTCGAGGGAAGTGGCACAACTATCGTCCGCCTGTCGAGGAAGTGGCACAACTATCGTCCGCCAGTCGAGGGGAAGTGGCACAACTATCGTCCGCCTGTCGAGGGGAAGTGGCACAACTATCGTCCCCTGTCGAGGAAGTGGCACAACTATCGTCTGCCTGCCTGTCTGGAAGGAGGCACAACTATCGTCTGCCTGTTGAGGGGAAGTGGCACAACTATCGTCCGCCTGTCGAGGAAGTGGCACAACTATCGTCTCCTGTCGAGGGAAGAGGCACAACTATCGTCTGCCTGTCGAGGGGAAGTGGCACATCTATCGTCCGCCTGTCGAGGGGAAGTGGCACAACTATCGTCAGCCTGTCGAGGGGAAGTGGCACAACTATCGTCCATCTGTCGAGGGGAAGGGGTCTCCGCCTGTCGAGGGGAAGTGGCACAACTATCGTCTTCCTGTCGAGGAAGAGGCACAACTATCGTCTGCCTGTCGAGGGAAGTGGCACAACTATCGTCTGCCTGTCGAGGGGAAGAGGCACAACTATCGTCCGCCTGTCGAGGAAGAGGCACAACTATCGTCCGCCTGTCGAGGGAAGGGCACAACTATCGTCTGCCTGTCGAGGGGAAGAGGCACAACTATCGTCTGCCTGTCGAGGAAGAGGCACAACTATCGTCTGCCTGTCGAGGGGAAGTGGCACAACTATCGTCTGCCTGTCGAGGGAAGTGGCACAACTATCGTCTGCCTGTCGAGGGGAAGAGGCACAACTATCGTCTTCCTGTCGAGGGGAAGAGGCACAACTATCGTCTTCTCGAGGAAGAGGCACGCCTGTCGAGGGAAGGGCACAACTAAGTCTGCCTGTCGAGGAAGAGGCACAACTATCGTCTGCCTGTCGAGGGGAAGGGGCACAACTATCGTCTGCCTGTCGAGGGGAAGGGGCACAACTATCGTCTGCCTGTCGAGGGGAAGTGGCACAACTAAAGCGCTATTGGTCAAACCAGGAGACAAAACAAAAAATCGTCTTCTCACGAAAAACATCTGTATAGTCTGAAACCGTTTGGGTTACAAACTAATGGAAAGATCTAGAACAGACATTCCTGGTGATTGATTTGTTTCAGACATTTCTGAATGTTTTA
>NW_026281158.1:25000-27500 GCF_023373465.1 Oncorhynchus keta
TAGAGAGAGTAGGCAACTGGAGAGTAGGCAACTAGAGAGTAGGCAACTAGAGAGAGTAGGCAACTAGAGAGTAGGCAACTAGAGAGAGTAGGCAACTAGAGAGTAGGCAACTAGAGAGTAGGCAACTAGAGAGTAGGCAGCGAGAGAGTAGGCAACTAGAGAGTAGGCAACTAGAGAGTAGGCAACTAGAGAGTAGGCAACTAGAGAGTAGGCAACGAGAGAGAGTAGGCAACTAGAGAGTAGGCAACGAGAGAGTAGGCAACAAGAGAGTAGGCAACTAGAGAGTAGGCAACTAGAGAGTAGGCAACTCAGAGAGTAGCCAACTAGAGAGTAGGCAACTAGAGAGTAGGCAACTAGAGAGTAGCCAACCAGAGAGTAGGCAACTAGAGAGTAGGCAACTAGAGAGTAGGCACCAGAGAGTAGCCAACTAGAGAGTAGGCAACTAGAGAGTAGGCAACTAGAGAGTAGCCAACTAGAGAGTAGGCAACTAGAGAGTAGGCAACGAGAGAGTAGGCAACTAGAGAGTAGGCAACGAGAGAGTAGGCAACGAGAGAGTAGGCAACTAGAGAGTAGGCAACTAGAGTGTAGGCAACTAGAGTGTAGGCAACTAGAGAGTAGGCAACTAGAGAGTAGGCAACTAGAGAGAGAGAGGAGTAGGCAACTAGAGAGAGAGAGACAGAAAAAGAGAGAGAGAAAGGAATCCATAGACTCTAACCACTTCTGGGAAAATTGGAAAACACTAAACAAACAACAACACGAATAATTATCTATCCAAAATGGAGATGTATGGGTAAACCACTTCTCCAATCTTTTTGGCTCTATGACAAAGAATAAAGAGAAAAAACATATACATGATCAAATACAGATCTTAGAATCAACTATTAAAGAACCCACTGGATTCTCCAATTACATTATATATTCTTAGAATCAACTATTAAAGAACCCAATTACATTATATATTCTTAGAATCAACTATTAAAGAACCCACTGGATTCTCCACTTACATTGAATGAGTTACAGGACAAAATAAAACCCTCCAACCCAAAAAGGCCTGTGGTGTTGATGGTATCCTCAATGAAATGATCAAATATACAAACACATTTCAATTGGCTATACTAAAACTCTTCAACATCATCCTTAGCTCTGGCATCTTCCCCAATATTTGGAACCAAGGAATGATCACCCCAATCCACAAAAGTGGAGACAAATTTGACCCCAATAACTGCCGTGGAATATTTGTCAACATCAACCTTGGGAAAATCCCCTGCATTATTATTAACAGCAGACTCGTACATTTCCTCAATGAAAAAAATGTACTGAGCAAATGTCAAATTGGCTTTTTACCAAATTACCGTACAGCAGACCATGTATTCACCCTGCACACCCTAATTGACAACCAAACAAACCAAAACAAAGGCAAAGTCTTCTCATGCTTTGTTGATTTAAAAAAAGCCTTCGACTCAATCTGGCATGAGGGTCTGCTATACAAACTGATGGAAAGTGGTGTTGGGGGTAAAACATACGACATTATAAAATCCATGTACACAAACAACAAGTGTGCGGTTAAAATTGGCAAAAAACACACATTTCTTCACACAGGGTCGTGGGGTGAGACAGGGATGCAGCTTAAGCCCCACCCTCTTCAACATATATATCAACGAATTGGCGCGGGCACTAGAAAAGACGTACCCGGCCTCCCCCTACTAGAATCCGAAGTCAAATGTCTACTGTTTGCTGATGATCTGGTGCTTCTGTCACCAACCAAGGAGGGCCTACAGCAGCACCTAGATCTTCTGCACAGATTCTGTCAGACCTGGGCCCTGACAGTAAATCTCAGTAAGACCAAAATAATGGTGTTCCAAAAAAGGTCGAGTCACCAGGACCACAAATACAAATTCCATCTCGACACCGTTGCCCAAGAGCACACAAAACTATACATACCTTGGCCTAAACATCAGCGCCACAGGTAACTTCCACAAAGCTGTGAACGATCTGAGAGACAAGGCAAGAAGGGCCTTCTATGCCATCAAAAGGAACAGAAATTTAAACATACCAATTAGGATCTGGCTAAAAATACTTGATCAGTCATAGAGCCCATTGCCCTTTATGGTTGTGAGGTCTGGGACAGAGCAAACTAGAATGCTATTTGGCCCTACACAGAGCTTACACAGCGGCAGAATACCTGACCACTGTGACTGACCCAAAATTAAGGAAAGCTTTGACTGTGTACAGACTCAGTGAGCATAGCCTTGCTATTGAGAAAGGCCGCCGTTAGCAGACATGGCTCTCAAGAGAAGACAGGCTATGTGCTCACTGCCCACAAAATGAGGTGGAAACTGAGCTGCACTTCCTAACCTCCTGCCCAATGTATGACCATATTAGAGAGACATATTTCCCCAGATCACACAGATCCACAAAGAATTCGAAAACAAATCCCATCTTGATAAACTCCCATATCTACTGGGTGAAATTCCACAGTGTGACATCACAGCAGCAAGAT
>NW_026281158.1:32500-37585 GCF_023373465.1 Oncorhynchus keta
TCAACAGGGTTAGGTGTAGTATAACCCGGTATCAACAGGGTTAGGTGTAGTATAACACGGTATCAACAGGGTTAGGTGTAGTATAACACGGTATCAACAGGGTTAGGTGTAGTATAACACGGTATCAACAGGGTTAGGTGTAGTATAACACGGTATCAACAGGGTTAGGTGTAGTATAACACGGTATCAGGGTTAGGTGTAGTATAACACGGTATCAACAGGGTTAGGTGTATTATAACACGGTATCAACAGGGTTAGGTGTATTATAACACGGTATCAGGGTTAGGTGTAGTATAACCCGGTATCAACAGGGTTAGGTGTATTATAACACGGTATCAACAGGGTTAGGTGTAGTATAACCCGGTATCAACAGGGTTAGGTGTAGTATAACACGGTATCAACAGGGTTAGGTGTAGTATAACACAGTATCAACAGGGTTAGGTGTAGTATAACACGGTATCAACAGGGTTAGGTGTATTATAACACGGTATCAGGGTTAGGTGTAGTATAACCCGGTATCAGGGTTAGGTGTAGTATAACACGGTATCAACAGGGTTAGGTGTAGTATAACACGGTATCAACAGGGTTCGGTGTATTATAACCCAGTATCAACAGGGTTAGGTGTAGTATAACACGGTATCAGGGTTAGGTGTTGTATAACACGGTATCAACAGGGTTAGGTGTAGTATAACCCAGTATCAACAGGGTTAGGTGTAGTATAACACGGTATCAACAGGGTTAGGTGTATTATAACCCGGTATCAACAGGGTTAGGTGTAGTATAACCCAGTATCAACAGGGTTAGGTGTAGTATAACACGGTATCAACAGGGTTAGGTGTAGTATAACCCAGTATCAACAGGGTTAGGTGTATTATAACACGGTATCAACAGGGTTAGGTGTAATATAACACGGTATCAACAGGGTTAGGTGTAGTATAACACGGTATCAGGGTTAGGTGTAGTATAACACGGTATCAGGGTTAGGTGTAGTATAACACGGTATCAGGGTTAGGTGTAGTATAACACGGTATCAGGGTTAGGTGTAGTATAACACGGTATCAGGGTTAGGTGTAGTATAACACGGTATCAACAGGGTTAGGTGTAGTATAACACGGTATCAACAGGGTTAGGTGTAGTATAACACGGTATCAACAGGGTTAGGTGTAGTATAACACGGTATCAACAGGGTTAGGTGTAGTATAACACGGTATCAACAGGGTTAGGTGTAGTATAACACGGTATCAACAGGGTTAGGTGTAGTATAACACGGTATCAACAGGGTTAGGTGTAGTATAACACGGTATCAGGGTTAGGTGTAGTATAACACGGTATCAACAGGGTTAGGTGTAGTATAACACGGTATCAACAGGGTTAGGTGTAGTATAACACGGTATCAACAGGGTTAGGTGTATTATAACACGGTATCAGAGTTAGGTGTAGTATAACACGGTATCAACAGGGTTAGGTGTAGTATAACACGGTATCAACAGGGTTAGGTGTAGTATAACACGGTATCAACAGGGTTAGGTGTAGTATAACACGGTATCAGGGTTAGGTGTAGTATAACACGGTATCACCAGGGTTAGGTGTATTATAACCCGGTATCAACAGGGTTAGGTGTAGTATAACACGGTATCAACAGGGTTAGGTGTAGTATAACAGGGTATCAACAGGGTTAGGTGTAGTATAACACGGTATCAACAGGGTTAGGTGTATTATAACACAGTATCAGGGTTAGGTGTATTATAACACGGTATCAGGGTTAGGTGTAGTATAACACGGTATCAGGGTTAGGTGTATTATAACACGGTATCAACAGGGTTAGGTGTAGTATAACACGGTATCAGGGTTAGGTGTATTATAACACGGTATCAGGGTTAGGTGTAGTATAACACGGTATCAGGGTTAGGTGTATTATAACACGGTATCAGGGTTAGGTGTAGTATAACACGGTATCAACAGGGTTAGGTGTAGTATAACACGGTATCAACAGGGTTAGGTGTAGTATAACATGGTATCAACAGGGTTAGGTGTATTATAACATGGTATCAACAGGGTTAGGTGTAGTATAACACGGTATCAACAGGGTTAGGTGTATTATAACACGGTATCAACAGGGTTAGGTGTAGTATAACCCGGTATCAACAGGGTTAGGTGTATTATAACCCGGTATCAACAGGGTTAGGTGTAGTATAACCCGGTATCAACAGGGTTAGGTGTAGTATAACACGGTATCAGGGTTAGGTGTATTATAACACGGTATCAACAGGGTTAGGTGTAGTATAACACGGTATCAACAGGGTTAGGTGTAGTATAACACGGTATCAGGGTTAGGTGTAGTATAACACGGTATCAACAGGGTTAGGTGTAGTATAACACGGTATCAACAGGGTTAGGTGTAGTATAACACGGTATCAACAGGGTTAGGTGTAGTATAACCTGGTATCAACAGGGTTAGGTGTAGTATAACCCGGTATCAACAGGGTTAGGTGTATTATAACACGGTATCAACAGGGTTAGGTGTAGTATAACACGGTATCAGGGTTAGGTGTAGTATAACACGGTATCAGGGTTAGGTGTAGTATAACACGGTATCAACAGGGTTAGGTGTAATATAACCCAGTATCAACAGGGTTAGGTGTATTATAACCCGGTATCAACAGGGTTAGGTGTAGTATAACCTGGTATCAACAGGGTTAGGTGTAGTATAACACGGTATCAACAGGGTTAGGTGTATTATAACACGGTATCAACAGGGTTAGGTGTAGTATAACACGGTATCAGGGTTAGGTGTAGTATAACACGGTATCAGGGTTAGGTGTAGTATAACACGGTATCAACAGGGTTAGGTGTATTATAACACGGTATCAACAGGGTTAGGTGTAGTATAACACGGTATCAGGGTTAGGTGTATTATAACACAGTATCAACAGGGTTAGGTGTATTATAACACGTTATCAGGGTTAGGTGTAGTATAACACGGTATCAACAGGGTTAGGTGTATTATAACACAGTATCAACAGGGTTAGGTGTAGTATAACACGGTATCAACAGGGTTAGGTGTAGTATAACACGGTATCAACAGGGTTAGGTGTAGTATAACACGGTATCAGGGTTAGGTGTAGTATAACCCGGTATCAACAGGGTTAGGTGTAGTATAACACGGTATCAGGGTTAGGTGTAGTATAACCCGGTATCAGGGTTAGTGTAGTATAACCCGGTATCAGGGTTAGGTGTAGTATAACACGGTATCAACAGGGTTAGGTGTAGTATAACACGGTATCAGGGTTAGGTGTAGTATAACACGGTATCAACAGGGTTAGGTGTAGTATAACACGGTATCAGGGTTAGGTGTAGTATAACACGGTATCAACAGGGTTAGGTGTAGTATAACACGGTATCAACAGGGTTAGGTGTAGTATAACACGGTATCAACAGGGTTAGGTGTAGTATAACACGGTATCAGGGTTAGGTGTAGTATAACACGGTATCAGGGTTAGGTGTATTATAACACAGTATCAACAGGGTTAGGTGTAGTATAACACGGCATCAGGGTTAGGTGTATTATAACACAGTATCAACAGGGTTAGGTGTAGTATAACACGGTATCAACAGGGTTAGGTGTATTATAACACGGTATCAGGGTTAGGTGTAGTATAACACGGTATCAGGGTTAGGTGTAGTATAACACGGTATCAGGGTTAGGTGTATTATAACACAGTATCAACAGGGTTAGGTGTAGTATAACACGGTATCAACAGGGTTAGGTGTAGTATAACACGGTATCAACAGGGTTAGGTGTAGTATAACACGGTATCAACAGGGTTAGGTGTAGTATAACACGGTATCAGGGTTAGGTGTAGTATAACACGGTATCAGGGTTAGGTGTATTATAACACAGTATCAACAGGGTTAGGTGTAGTATAACACGGTATCAGGGTTAGGTGTATTATAACACAGTATCAACAGGGTTAGGTGTAGTATAACACGGTATCAACAGGGTTAGGTGTAGTATAACACGGTATCAACAGGGTTAGGTGTAGTATAACATGGTATCAACAGGGTTAGGTGTAGTATAACACGGTATCAACAGGGTTAGGTGTAGTATAACCCGGTATCAACAGGGTTAGGTGTAGTATAACACGGTATCAACAGGGTTAGGTGTAGTATAACACGTATCAACAGGGTTAGGTGTAGTATAACACGGTATCAACAGGGTTAGGTGTAGTATAACACGGTATCAACAGGGTTAGGTGTAGTATAACACGGTATCAACAGGGTTAGGTGTAGTATAACACGGTATCAACAGGGTTAGGTGTATTATAACACGGTATCAACAGGGTTAGGTGTAGTATAACATGGTATCAACAGGGTTAGGTGTAGTATAACACGGTATCAACAGGGTTAGGTGTAGTATAACACGGTATCAGGGTTAGGTGTAGTATAACACGGTATCAACAGGGTTAGGTGTAGTATAACACGGTATCAACAGGGTTAGGTGTAGTATAACACGGTATCAACAGGGTTAGGTGTAGTATAACACGGTATCAACAGGGTTAGGTGTAGTATAACACAGTATCAACAGGGTTAGGTGTAGTATAACACGGTATCAACAGGGTTAGGTGTAGTATAACACGGTATCAACAGGGTTAGGTGTAGTATAACACGGTATCAACAGGGTTAGGTGTAGTATAACACGGTATCAACAGGGTTAGGTGTAGTATAACACGGTATCAACAGGGTTAGGTGTAGTATAACACGGTATCAACAGGGTTAGGTGTAGTATAACACGGTATCAACAGGGTTAGGTGTAGTATAACACGGTATCAACAGGGTTAGGTGTAGTATAACACGGTATCAACAGGGTTAGGTGTAGTATAACACGGTATCAACAGGGTTAGGTGTAGTATAACACGGTATCAACAGGGTTAGGTGTAGTATAACACGGTATCAACAGGGTTAGGTGTAGTATAACACGGTATCAACAGGGTTAGGTGTAGTATAACACGGTATCAACAGGGTTAGGTGTAGTATAACACGGTATCAACAGGGTTAGGTGTAGTATAACACGGTATCAACAGGGTT
>NW_026281159.1:0-4832 GCF_023373465.1 Oncorhynchus keta
ATCCCATGCACTCATCTGCTCCTCCCTCCCTCATCCCATACACTCATCTGCTCCTCCCCTCCCTCATCCGAAACACTCATCTGTTCCTCGCTCCCTCCCTCATCCAATACACTCATCTGCTCCTCCCTCCTTCATCCCATACACTCATCTGCTCCTCCCTCCCTCCCCTCATCCCATACACTCATCTGATCCTCCTCCCTCCCTCATCCCATACACTCATATGCTCCTCCCTCCCTCATCCCACACTCATCTGCTCCTCCCTCCCCTCATCCCATACACTCATCTGTTCCTCCCTCCCTCATCCCATACACTCATCTGCTCCTCCCTCCCTCCTTCATCCCATACACTCATCTGCTCCTCCCTCCCTCCTTCATCCCATGCACTCATCTGCTCCTCCCTCCCTCATCCCATGCACTCATATGCTCCTCCCTCTCCTCATCCCATACACTCATCTGCCTCCCTCCCTCCTTCATCCCATGCACTCATCTGCTCCTCCCTCCCTCATCCCATACACTCATCTGCTCCTCCCTCCCTCCCTCATCCCATACACTAATCTGCTCCTCCCTCCCTCCCTCCCTCCTTCATCCATACACTCATCTGCTCCTCCGTCCCTCATCCCATACACTCATCTGCTCCTACCTCCCTCCCTCATCCCATACACTCATCTGCTCCTCCCTCCCTCCTCATCCCATACACTCATCTGTTCCTCCGTCCCTCCTCCTTCATCCCATACACTCATCTGCTCCTCCCTCCCTCATCCCATACACTCATCTGCTCCTCCCTCCCTCCCTCATCCCATACACTCATCTGCTCCTCCGTCCTCCTTCATCCCATACACTCATCTGCTCCTACCTCCCTCCCTCATCCCATACACTCATCTGCTCCTCCCTCCCTCACTCATCCCATACACTCATCTGCTCCTCCGTCCTCATCCCATACACTCATCTGCTCCTCCCTCCTCCTTCATCCCATACACTCATCTGCTCCTCCCTCCCTCCTTCATCCCATACACTCATCTGCTCCTCCCTCCCTCATCCCATACACTCATCTGCTCCTTCCTCCCTCCCTCATCCCATACACTCATCTGCTCCTCCCTCCCTCATCCCATACACTCATCTGTTCCTCCCTCGCTCCTTCATCCCATACACTCATCTGCATCCTCCCTCCCTCATCCCATACACTCATCTGCTCCTTCCTCCCTCCCTCATCCCATACACTCATCTGCTCCTCCCTCCCTCCCTCATCCCATACACTCATCTGCTCCTCCCTCCCTCCTTCATCCCATACACTCATCTGCTCCTCCCTCCCTCCTTCATCCCATACACTCATCTGCTCCTCCCTCCCTCATCCCATACACTCATCTGCTCCTCCCTCCCTCCCTCATCCCATACACTCATCTGCTCCTCCCTCCGTCCTTCATCCCATACACTCATCTGCTCCTCCCTCCCTCCCTCATCCCATACACTCATCTGCTCCTCCCTCCCTCATCCCATACACTCATCTGCTCCTCCCTCCCTCATCCCATACACTCATCTGCTCCTCCCTCCCTCATCCCATACACTCATCTGCTCCTCCCTCCTCCTTCATCCCATACACTCACCTGCTCCTCCCTCCGTCCTTCATCCCATACACTCATCTGCTCCTCCCTCCCTCCCTCATCCCATACACTCATCTTCTCCTCCCACCCTCATCCCATACACTCATCTGCTCCTCCGTCCCTCGTCCCATACACTCATCTGCTCCTCCCTCCCTCATCCCATACACTCATCTGCTCCTCCCTCCCTCCCTCATCCCATACACTCATCTGCTCCTCCCTCCCTCATCCCATACACTCATCTGCTCCTCCCTCCCTCATCCCATACACTCATCTGCTCCTCCCTCCCTCATCCCATACACTCATCTGCTCCTCCCTCCCTCCTTCATCCCATACACTCATCTGCTCCTCCCTCCCTCATCCCATACACTCATCTGTTCCTCGCTCCCTCCCTCATCCAATACACTCATCTGCTCCTCCCTCCTTCATCCCATACACTCATCTGCTCCTCCCTCCCTCCCTCATCCCATACACTCATCTGCTCCTCCCTCCCTCATCCCATACACTCATCTGCTCCTCCCTCCCTCCTTCATCCCATACACTCATCTGCTCCTCCCTCCCTCATCCCATACACTCATCTGCTCCTCCCTCCCTCATCCCATACACTCATCTGCTCCTCCCTCCCTCATCCCATACACTCATCTGCTCCTCCCTCCCTCCCTCATCCCATACACTCATCTGCTCCTCCCTCCCTCATCCCATACACTCATCTGCTCCTCCCTCCCTCATCCCATACACTCATCTGCCCTCCTCCCTCCCTCATCCCATACACTCATCTGCTCCTCCCTCCCTCATCCCATACACTCATCTGCTCCTCCCTCCCTCATCCCATACACTCATCTGCTCCTCCCTCCCTCATCCCATACACTCATCTGCTCCTCCCTCCCTCCTTCATCCCATACACTCATCTGCTCCTCCCTCCCTCATCCCATACACTCATCTGCTCCTCCCTCCCTCCCTCATCCCATACACTCATCTTCTCCTCCCACCCTCATCCCATACACTCATCTGCTCCTCCGTCCCTCATCCCATACACTCATCTGCTCCTCCCTCCCTCCTTCATCCCATACACTCATCTGCTCCTCCCTCCCTCATCCCATACACTCATCTGCTCCTCCCTCCCTCATCCCATACACTCATCTGCTCCTTCCTCCCTCCCTCATCCCATACACTCATCTGCTCCTCCCTTCTTCATCCCATACACTCATCTGCTCCTCCCTCCCTCCCTCATCCCATACACTCATCTGTTCCTCGCTCCCTCCCTCATCCAATACACTCATCTGCTCCTCCCTCCTTCATCCCATACACTCATCTGCTCCTCCCTCCCTCCCTCATCCCATACACTCATCTGATCCTCCCTCCCTCCCTCATCCCATACACTCATATGCTCCTCCCTCCCTCATCCCACACTCATCTGCTCCTCCCTCCCTCATCCCATACACTCATCTGTTCCTCCCTCCCTCATCCCATACACTCATCTGCTCCTCCCTCCCTCCTTCATCCCATACACTCATCTGCTCCTCCCTCCCTCCTTCATCCCATGCACTCATCTGCTCCTCCCTCCCTCATCCCATGCACTCATATGCTCCTCCCTCCCTCATCCCATACACTCATCTGCGCCTCCCTCCCTCCTTCATCCCATGCACTCATCTGCTCCTCCCTCCCTCATCCCATACACTCATCTGCTCCTCCCTCCCTCCCTCATCCCATACACTAATCTGCTCCTCCCTCCCTCCCTCCTTCATCCCATACACTCATCTGCTCCTCCGTCCCTCATCCCATACACTCATCTGCTCCTACCTCCCTCCCTCATCCCATACACTCATCTGCTCCTCCCTCCCTCCTCATCCCATACACTCATCTGCTCCTCCGTCCCTCCTCCTCATCCCTGTACACTCATCTGCTCCTCCGTCCCTCATCCCTATACACTCATCTGCTCCTCCTCCCTCCTTCATCCCATACACTCATCTGCTCCTCCGTCCCTCATCCCATACACTCATCTGCTCCTACCTCCCTCCCTCATCCCATACACTCATCTGCTCCTCCCTCCCTCACTCATCCCATACACTCATCTGCTCCTCCGTCCCTCATCCCATACACTCATCTGCTCCTCCCTCCCTCCTTCATCCCATACACTCATCTGTTCCTCCCTCCCTCCTTCATCCCATACACTCATCTGCTTCCTCCCTCCCTCATCCCATACACTCATCTGCTCCTTCCTCCCTCCCTCATCCCATACACTCATCTGCTCCTCCCTCCTTCATCCCATACACTCATCTGTTCCTCCTCCCTCCCTCATCCCATACACTCATCTGCTCCTCCCTCCCTCATCCCATACACTCATCTGCTCCTCCCTCCCTCCCTCATCCCATACACTCATCTGCTCCTCCCTCCCTCCCTCATCCCATACACTCACCTGCTCCTCCCTCCGTCCTTCATCCCATACACTCATCTGCTCCTCCCTCCCTCCTTCATCCCATACACTCATCTGCTCCTCCCTCCCTCATCCCATACACTCATCTGCTCCTCCTCCTCCTCATCCCATACACTCATCTGCTCCTCCCTCCTCGTCCTTCATCCATACACTCATCTGCTCCTCCCTCCCTCATCCCATACACTCACCTGCTCCTCCCTCCGTCCTTCATCCCATACACTCATCTGCTCCTCCCTCCCTCCTTCATCCCATACACTCATCTGCTCCTCCCTCCCTCCCTCATCCCATACACTCATCTGCTCCTCCCTCCCTCCTTCATCCCATACACTCACCTGCTCCTCCCTCCTCCTCATCCCATACACTCATCTGCTCCTCCCTCCCTCCCTCATCCCATACACTCATCTGCTCCTCCCTCCCTCATCCCATACACTCATCTGCTCCTCCCTCCCTCCCTCATCCCATACACTCATCTGCTCCTCCCTCCCTCCCTCATCCCATACACTCATCTGCTCCTCCCTCCTTCATCCCATACACTCACCTGCTCCTCCCTCCCTCATCCCATACACTCATCTGCTCCTCCCTCCTTCATCCCATACACTCATCTGCTCCTCCCTCCCTCATCCCTCTTTCCTCCAGCTCACTCAGACTTCCTTATTTACTCATCTCTCATTCATGTTAAATATATTGACTCTCCTTGCTCCATTCACCCCCTCTGTCTCTCATCTGCTCCTCCCTTCTCTCTCTCCTCCTTCCCACCCTCTCTCTGAGGTGATACTCACACTCCTCCCTTCTCTCTCTCCTCCT
>NW_026281160.1:2500-5448 GCF_023373465.1 Oncorhynchus keta
GCTGTCTGGTAATGCTGTGATAATTGGCTAAATGCTGTCTGGTAAAGCTGTGATAATTGGCTAAATGCTGTCTGGTAAGGCTGTGATAATTGGCTCAATTCTGTCTGGTAAAACTGTGATAATTGGCTAAATGCTGTCTGTAAAGCTGTGAGAATTGGCTAAATGCTGTCTGGTAAAGCTGTGATGGTGGCTAAATGCTGTCTGGTAAAGCTGTGAGAATTGGCTAAATGCTGTCTGGTAAAGCTGTGAGCTGTGATAATTGGACAAATTCTGTCTGAAACATGAATGTGTTGAAAATTCCAGATTGTTTGCATTGTCCAATTACACACAGCTCTGATGCAAACACTTACCCCACAGATATACCACCAGGGTCTTTTCACAGTCCCCAAATCCAGAACAAATTCAAGAAAGCATACAGTATTATACAGTGCTATTATCCCATGGAACTCTGTAGAATCTCATATTGCTCAAATAAAATGCAAACAACACTTACCTCAACCCCAACATGCCACAACACCTCACCTCACAACACCTCACCACAACACCTCACCTCACAACACCTCACAACACCTCACCTCACAACACCTCAGGACAACACCTCACCTGACTGCACACTCACTCACAACATCTCCTGACACCTCACAACACCTCAAACTCACAACATCTCACAACACCTCAAAACCTACAACAACACCTCACAACATCTCACAACACCTCACAACACCTCACAACATCTCACAACTCCTCCTCACAACACCTCCCACAACACCTCCCTCAAAACACCTCACCTCACAACACCTCACAACACCTCACCTCACAACACCTCACAACTCCTCACAACACCTCACCTCTCCTCACCTCACAACACCTCACCTCACACACACAATACCTCACCTCAAAACACTCCTCACAACACCTCACAACACCTCACCTCAAAACACCTCACCTCACAACACCTCACAACACCTCACAACACCTCACAACACTTCACCCCTCACAACACTCACAACATCTCACCTCACTCACTCACAATACTTCTCACAATACTTCACAACACCTCACAACACCTCACAACACTCACCTACAACACCTCCTCACCTTCACATCACCTCACATCACCTCACAACACCTCACATCACCTCCATCACCTCACATCACCTCATCACCTCACAACACCTCACAACACCTCCCACAACACCTCACATCCCACAACACCTACAACACCTCACAACACCTTACAACACCTCCACAACACCTCCCACAACACCTCACACAACACCTTACAACACCTCACATCACCTCACAAACTCACAACACCTCACAACACTCACAACACTCACAACACCTCACAACACCTCCACAACACCTTACAACACTCTCACAACACCTCACAACACCTCACAACACTCCTGACACCTTACAACACTCACATCACCTCACAACACCTCACAACACCTCACAACACCTTACAACACCTTACAACACCTCACACACTCACAACACCTCACAATACTCCACAAACACCTCACCTCACCTCACCACACAACACCTCACATCACCTCACAACACCTCACAACACCTCACATCACCTCACAAACACCTCCATCACCTCACCTCACCACACAACACCTCACAACACCTCACAATACCTCACAACACCTCACAACACCTCACATCACCTCACAACACCTTACATCACCTCACAAACACCTCACAACACCTCACATCACCACAAATACCTCACAACACCTCACATCACCTCACATCACCTCACAACACCTCACAACACCTCACATCACCCCACAACACCTCACAACACCTCACAATACTCACAACACCTCACAATACCTCACAACACCTCACAACACCTCACAACACCTCCACAACACCTCACATCACCTCACAACACCTCCAAACACCTCACAATGCCTCACAACACCTCACAACACCTCACAACACCTCACATCACCTCAAACACTCACAACACCTCACAACACCTCACAACACCTCACATCACCTCACAACACCTCACAGCACCTCACAACACCTCACAATACCTCACAAACACCTCACAACACCTCACAACACCTCACAATACCTCACAACACCTCACAACACCTCACAACACGTTACAACACCTCCACAACACCTCACAACACCTCCCACAACACCTCACATCACCTCACAACACCTCACAACACCTCACAACACCTCACAACACCTCACAATACCTCACAACACCTCACAACACCTCACAACAACTCACAACACCTCACAACACCCACAACACCTCACAACACCTCACAACACCTCACAACACCGTCCGCTCCTCTATTTTTTGAGATACTTTGTGTGTGTTACCATGTTACACTCAAAACATTTGGGCGCCAACAAGGGTTCTTCTACATCCTCAGGGGTTCTTGAAGATCCTCAGTTCTTCTAAGATCCTCAGGGGTTCTTCTAAGATCCTCAGGGGTTCTCTAAGATCCTCAAATGGGCTCCTTCTAAGATCCTCAGGTGTTCTTCTAAGATCCTCAGGTGTTCTTCTAAGATCCTCAGGTGTTCTTCTAAGATCCTCAGGGGTTCTTCTAAGATCCTCAGGGGTTCTTGGCACTGAAAACGGCCGCCAAAAGGTTTTTCCAAGAACCCCGTAGTAGGTGGAGGTTCATCGAGGAACCTTTTTAGTAGGTGTTGGGGGTGTTCTTGCAGGAACCTAACCTGCCCCAAACCCGAAACATGTGGATATGTAAGGACAGCAGGTGCAGGCACTTTACTGGAACATCTCGTCAATTTAAGGTAAGGTTTGTGTTCCCTTGTATGATCTAAATTGATGTTGTTTTATGGTGAAACCATCTATCTTTTTATATTTGTGCAAATAATTCTAAAATAGAAAATGGACACACAATTCAATGGATATCAATCAATCAAGAGGTAAGAAAAGGTCATGT
>NW_026281161.1:2500-10000 GCF_023373465.1 Oncorhynchus keta
TCTGTCTGTGTGTGTAGCTGATGGTTATAGATGGACAGTCTGTCTGTGTGTGTAGCTGATGGTTATAGATGGACAGTCTGTCTGTCTGTGTGTGTAGCTGATGGTTATAGATGGACAGTCTGTCTGTGTGTGTAGCTGATGGTTATAGATGGACTGCCTGTGCCTAGCTGTCTGTGTGTGTGCCTGGTTATAGATGGACAGTCTGTCTGTGTGTGTAGCTGATGGTTATAGATGGACAGTCTGTCTGTGTGTGTAGCTGATGGTTATAGATGGACAGTCTGTCTGTGTGTGTGTCTGTCTGTCTGTGTGTGTAGCTGATGGTTATAGATGGACAGTCTGTCTGTGTGTGTAGCTGATGGTTATAGATGGACAGTCTGTCTGTGTGTGTAGCTGATGGTTATAGATGGACAGTCTGTCTGTGTGTGTAGCTGATGGTTATAGATGGACAGTCTGTCTGTGTGTGTAGCTGATGGTTATAGATGGACAGTCTGTCTGTGTGTGTAGCTGATGGTTATAGATGGACAGTCTGTCTGTGTGTCTGTCTGTCTGTGTGTGTAGCTGATGGTTATAGATGGACAGTCTGTCTGTGTGTGTAGCTGATGGTTATAGATGGACAGTCTGTCTGTGTGTGTAGCTGATGGTTATAGATGGACAGTCTGTCTGTGTGTGTAGCTGATGGTTATAGATGGACAGTCTGTCTGTGTGTGTAGCTGATGGTTATAGATGGACAGTCTGTCTGTGTGTGTAGCTGATGGTTATAGATGGACAGTCTGTCTGTGTGTGTAGCTGATGGTTATAGATGGACAGTCTGTCTGTGTGTGTAGCTGATGGTTATAGATGGACAGTCTGTCTAGCTGATGGTTGTGTGTAGCTGATGGTTATAGATGGACAGTCTGTCTGTGTGTGTAGTCTGATGGTTATAGATGGACAGTCTGTCTGTCTGTCTGTAGCTGATGGTTATAGATGGACAGTCTGTCTGTGTGTGTAGCTGATGGTTATAGATGGACAGTCTGTCTGTGTGTGTAGCTGATGGTTATAGATGGACAGTCTGTCTGATGGTTATAGATGGACAGTCTGTGTGTAGCTGATGGTTATAGATGGACAGTCTGTCTGTGTGTGTAGCTGATGGTTATAGATGGACAGTCTGTGTAGCTGATGGTTATGATAGTCTGTCTGTGTGTGTAGCTGATGGTTATAGATGGACAGTCTGTCTGTCTGTCTGTCTGTAGCTGATGGTTATAGATGGACAGTCTGTCTGTGTGTAGCTGATGGTTATAGATGGTAGCTGATGGTTATAGATGTCTGTCTGTCTGTGTAGCTGATGGTTATAGATGGACAGTCTGTCTGTGTGTGTAGCTGATGGTTATAGATGGACAGTCTGTCTGTCTGTAGCTGATGGTTATAGATGGACTGTCTGTCTGTGTGTGTAGCTGATGGTTATAGATGGACAGTCTGTCTGTGTGTGTAGCTGATGGTTATAGATGGATGTGTTATATGGTCTGTCTGTGTGTGTAGCTGATGGTTATAGATGGACAGTCTGTCTGTGTGTGCTGATGGTTATAGATGGACAGTCTGTCTGTGTGTGTAGCTGATGGTTATAGATGGACAGTCTGTCTGTGTGTGTAGCTGATGGTTATCTGATGGTTATAGATGGACAGCAGTTGTCTGTGTGTCTGTGTGTCTGTCTGTCTGTGTGTAGCTGATGGTTATAGATGGACAGTCTGTCTGTGTGTGTAGCTGATGGTTATAGATGGACTGTGTTGTCTGTCTGTCTGTGTGTGTAGCTGATGGTTATAGATGGACAGTCTGTCTGTGTGTGTCTGTGTGTGTAGCTGATGGTTATAGATGGACAGTCTGTCTGTGTGTGTAGCTGATGGTTATAGTCTGTCTGTGTGTGTAGCTGATGGTTATAGATGGACAGTCTGTCTGTGTGTGTAGCTGATGGTTATAGATGGACAGTCTGTCTGTGTGTGTAGCTGATGGTTATAGATGGACAGTCTGTCTGTGTGTCTGTCTGTCTGTGTGTGTAGCTGATGGTTATAGATGGACAGTCTGTCTGTGTGTGTAGCTGATGGTTATAGATGGACAGTCTGTCTGTGTGTGTAGCTGATGGTTATAGATGGACAGTCTGTCTGTGTGTGTAGCTGATGGTTATAGATGGACAGTCTGTCTGTGTGTGTAGCTGATGGTTATAGATCTGTCTGTGTGTGTAGCTGATGGTTATAGATGGACAGTCTGTCTGTGTGTGTAGCTGATGGTTATAGATGGAGTCTGTGTGTGTAGCTGATGGTTATAGATGGACAGTCTGTCTGTGTGTGTAGCTGATGGTTATAGATGGACAGTCTGTCTGTGTGTGTAGCTGATGGTTATAGATGGACAGTCTGTCTGTGTGTGTAGCTGATGGTTATAGATGGACAGTCTGTCTGTGTGTGTAGCTGATGGTTATAGATGGACAGTCTGTCTGTGTGTGTAGCTGATGGTTATAGATGGACAGTCTGTCTGTGTAGTCTGTCTGTCTGTGTGTCTGTCTGTCTGTCTGTAGCTGATGGTTATAGATGGACTGTCTGTCTGTGTCTGTGTGTAGCTGATGGTTATAGATGGGAGTTGTCTGTCTGTCTGTCTGTGTGTAGCTGATGGTTATAGATGGACTGTCTGTCTGTGTGTAGCTGATGGTTATAGATGGACAGTCTGTCTGTGTGTGTAGCTGATGGTTATAGATGGACAGTCTGTGTGTGTAGCTGATGGTTATAGTGTCTGTCTGTGTGTGTAGCTGATGGTTATAGATGGACAGTCTGTCTGTGTGTGTAGCTCTGTCTAGATGTGTGTAGCTGATGGTTATAGATGGAGTCAGCTGATGTTATAGTCTGTCTGTCTGTGTGTGTAGCTGATGGTTATAGATGGACAGTCTGTCTGTGTGTGTAGCTGATGGTTATAGATGGACAGTCTGTCTGTGTGTGTAGCTGATGGTTATAGATGGACAGTCTGTCTGTGTGTGTAGCTGATGGTTATAGATGGACAGTCTGTCTGTGTGTGTAGCTGATGGTTATAGATGGACAGTCTGTCTGTGTGTGTAGCTGATGGTTATAGATGGACAGTCTGTCTGTCTGAGCTGATGGTTATAGATGGACAGTCTGTCTGTGTGTGTAGCTGATGGTTATAGATGGACAGTCTGTCTGTGTGTGTAGCTGATGGTTATAGATGGACTGATGGTCTGTAGTCTGTCTGTGTGTGTAGCTGATGGTTATAGATGGACAGTCTGTCTGTGTGTGTAGCTGATGGTTATAGATGGACAGTCTGTCTGTGTGTGTGATGGTTATGATGGACAGTCTGTCTGATGGACTGATGGTTATAGATGGACAGTCTGTCTGTGTGTGTAGCTGATGGTTATAGATGGACAGTCTGTCTGTGTGTGTAGCTGATGGTTATAGATGGACAGTCTGTCTGTGTGTGTAGCTGATGGTTATAGATGGACAGTCTGTCTGTGTGTGTAGCTGATGGTTATAGATGGACAGTCTGTCTGATGTGTGTCTGTCTGTGTGCTGATGGTTATAGATGGACAGTCTGTCTGTGTGTGTAGCTGATGGTTATAGATGGACAGTCTGTCTGTGTGTAGCTGATGGTTATAGATGGACAGTCTGTCTGTGTGTGTAGCTGATGGTTATAGATGGACAGTCTGTCTGTGTGTAGCTGATGGTTATAGATGGACAGTCTGTCTCTGTGTGTAGCTGATGGTTATAGATGGACAGTCTGTCTGTGTGTGTAGCTGATGGTTATAGATGGACAGTCTGTCTGTGTGTGTAGCTGATGGTTCTGTCTGTCTGTGTGTAGCTGATGGTTATAGATGGACAGTCTGTCTGTGTGTGTAGCTGATGGTTATAGATGGACAGTCTGTCTGTGTGTGTAGCTGATGGTTATAGATGGACAGTCTGTCTGTGTGTGTAGCTGATGGTTATAGATGGACAGTCTGTCTGTGTGTAGCTGATGGTTATAGATGGACAGTCTGTCTGTGTGTGTAGCTGATGGTTATAGATGGACAGTCTGTCTGTGTGTAGCTGATGGTTATAGATGGACAGTCTGTCTGTGTGTGTAGCTGATGGTTATAGATGGACAGTCTGTCTGTGTGTGTAGCTGATGGTTATAGATGGACAGTCTGTCTGTGTGTGTAGCTGATGGTTATAGATGGACAGTCTGTCTGTGTGTGTAGCTGATGGTTATAGATGGACAGTCTGTCTGTGTGTCTGTCTGTCTGTGATGGTGTCTGTCTGTGGTTAGCTGATGGGACAGTCTGTCTGTGTGTGTAGCTGATGGTTATAGATGGACAGTCTGTCTGTGTGTGTAGCTGATGGTTATAGATGGACAGTCTGTCTGTGTGTGTAGCTGATGGTTATAGATGGACAGTCTGTCTGTGTGTGTAGCTGATGGTTATAGATGGACAGTCTGTCTGTGTGTGTAGCTGATGGTTGTCTGATGGACAGTCTGTCTGTCTGTGTGTAGCTGATGGTTATAGATGGACAGTCTGTCTGTGTGTCTGGTTATGATGGACTGTCTGTCTGTCTGTGTGTGTAGCTGATGGTTATAGATGTCTGTCTGTGTGTGTAGCTGATGGTTATAGATCTGTCTGTCTGTGTGTGTAGCTGATGGTTATAGATGGACAGTCTGTCTGTGTAGCTGATGTTATAGATGGACAGTCTGTCTGATGGTTATAGATGGTTATAGATCTGTCTGTCTGTGTGTAGCTGATGGTTGGTTATAGATGGACAGTCTGTCTGTGTGTGTAGCTGATGGTTATAGATGGACAGTCTGTCTGTGTGTGTAGCTGATGGTTATAGATGGACAGTCTGTCTGTGTGTGTAGCTGATGGTTATAGATGGACAGTCTGTCTGTGTGTGTAGCTGATGGTTATAGATGGACAGTCTGTCTGTGTGTGTAGCTGATGGTTATAGATGGACAGTCTGTCTGTGTGTGTAGCTGATGGTTATAGATGGACAGTCTGTCTGTGTGTGTAGCTGATGGTTATAGATGGACAGTCTGTCTGTGTGTGTAGCTGATGGTTATAGATGGACAGTCTGTCTGTGTCTGATGGTTATAGATGGACAGTCTGTCTGTGTGTGTAGCTGATGGTTATAGATGGACAGTCTGTCTGTGTGTGTAGCTGATGGTTATAGATGGACAGTCTGTCTGTGTGTGTAGCTGATGGTTATAGATGGACAGTCTGTCTGTGTGTGTAGCTGATGGTTATAGATGGACAGTCTGTCTGCTGTGTGTGTAGCTGATGGTTATAGATGGACAGTCTGTCTGTCTGTAGCTGTCTGTCTGTCTGTCTGTGTGTCTGTCTGATGGACAGTCTGTCTGTGTGTGTGTCTGTCTGACAGTTGTCTGTCTGTCTGTCTGTCTGTCTGTCTGTCTGTGTGTAGCTGATGGTTATAGATGGACAGTCTGTCTGTGTGTGTAGCTGATGGTTATAGATGGACAGTCTGTCTGTGTGTGTAGCTGATGGTTATAGATGGACAGTCTGTCTGTGTGTGTAGCTGATGGTTATAGATGGACAGTCTGTCTGTGTGTGTAGCTGATGGTTATAGATGGACAGTCTGTCTGTGTGTGTAGCTGATGGTTATAGATGGACAGTCTGTCTGTGTGTGTAGCTGATGGTTATAGATGGACAGTCTGTCTGTGTGTGTAGCTGATGGTTATAGATGGACAGTCTGTCTGTGTGTGTAGCTGATGGTTATAGATGGACAGTCTGTCTGTGTGTGTAGCTGATGGTTATAGATGGACAGTCTGTCTGTGTGTGTAGCTGATGGTTATAGATGGACAGTCTGTCTGTGTGTGTAGCTGATGGTTATAGATGGACAGTCTGTCTGTGTGTGTAGCTGATGGTTATAGATGGACAGTCTGTCTGTGTGTGTAGCTGATGGTTATAGATGGACAGTCTGTCTGTCTGTGTGTGTAGCTGATGGTTATAGATGGACAGTCTGTCTGTGTGTGTAGCTGATGGTTATAGATGGACAGTCTGTCTGTGTGTGTAGCTGATGGTTATAGATGGACAGTCTGTCTGTCTGTGTGTCTGATGGTTATAGATGGACAGTCTGTCTGTGTGTGTAGCTGATGGTTATAGATGGACAGTCTGTCTGTGTGTGTAGCTGATGGTTATAGATGGAGCAGTCTGTCTGTGTGTGTAGCTGATGGTTATAGATGGACAGTCTGTCTGTGTGTGTAGCTGATGGTTATAGATGGACAGTCTGTCTGTGTGTGTAGCTGATGGTTATAGATGGACAGTCTGTCTGTGTGTGTAGCTGATGGTTATAGATGGACAGTCTGTCTGTGTGTGTAGCTGATGTGTGTGTAGATGGACAGTCTGTCTGTGTGTGTAGCTGATGGTTATAGATGGACAGTCTGTCTGTGTGTGTAGCTGATGGTTATAGATGGACAGTCTGTCTGTGTGTGTAGCTGATGGTTATAGATGGACAGTCTGTCTGTGTGTGTAGCTGATGGTTATAGATGGACAGTCTGTCTGTGTGTGTAGCTGATGGTTATAGATGGACAGTCTGTCTGTGTGTGTAGCTGATGGTTATAGATGGACAGTCTGTCTGTGTGTGTAGCTGATGGTTATAGATGGACAGTCTGTCTGTGTGTGTAGCTGATGGTTATAGATGGACAGTCTGTCTGTGTGTGTAGCTGATGGTTATAGATGGACAGTCTGTCTGTGTGTAGCTGATGGTTATAGATGGAGCTGTTGTCTGTGTGTCTGTCTGTGTGTGTAGCTGATGGTTATAGATGGACAGTCTGTCTGTCTGTCTGTGTGTGTAGCTGATGGTTATAGATGTGTGTCTGTCTGTGTGTGTAGTGATGTATAGATGGACTGATGGTTATAGATGGACAGTAGTGTGTAGCTGATGTTGTCTGTCTGTCTGTGTGTGTAGCTGATGGTTATAGATGGACAGTCTGTCTGTGTGTGTAGCTGATGGTTATAGATGGACAGTCTGTCTGTGTGTGTAGCTGATGGTTATAGATGGTGTCTGTGTGTGTAGCTGATGGTTATAGATGGACAGTCTGTCTGTGTGTGTAGCTGATGGTTATAGATGGACAGTCTGTCTGTGTGTGTAGCTGATGGTTATAGATGGACAGTCTGTCTGTGTGTAGCTGATGGTTATAGATCTGTCTGTGTGTGTAGCTGATGGTTATAGATGGACAGTCTGTCTGTCTGTCTGATGGTTATAGATGGACAGTCTGTCTGTCTGTGTGTGTAGCTGATGGTTATAGATGGACAGCAGTTGTCTGGTCTGTCTGTCTGTGTGTGTAGCTGATGGTTATAGATGGACAGTCTGTCTGTGTGTGTAGCTGATGGTTATAGATGGACAGTCTGTCTGTGTGTGTAGCTGATGGTTATAGATGGACAGTCTGTCTGTGTGTGTAGCTGATGGTTATAGATGGACAGTCTGTCTGTGTGTGTAGCTGATGGTTATAGATGGACAGTCTGTCTGTGTGTGTAGCTGATGGTTA
>NW_026281161.1:20000-57500 GCF_023373465.1 Oncorhynchus keta
TCTCTCTCTCTCTCTCTCTCTCTCTCTCTCTCTCTCTCTCTCTCTCTCTCTCTCTCTCTCTCTAGGCACGGTTCTACCTGTCCAGATATTATAGTCTCTCTCTCTCTCTCTAGGCACGGTTCTACCTGTCCAGATATTATAGTCTCTCTCTCTCTCTCTAGGCACGGTTCTACCTGTCCAGATATTATAGTCTCTCTCTCTCTCTCTCTCTAGGCACGGTTCTACCTGTCCAGATATTATAGTCTCTCTCTCTCTCTCTAGGCACGGTTCTACCTGTCCAGATATTATAGTCTCTCTCTCTCTCTCTAGGCACGGTTCTACCTGTCCAGATATTATAGTCTCTCTCTCTCTCTCTAGGCACGGTTCTACCTGTCCAGATATTATAGTCTCTCTCTCTCTCTAGGCACGGTTCTACCTGTCCAGATATTATAGTCTCTCTCTCTCTCTCTCTAGGCACGGTCCTACCTGTCCAGGTATTATAGGGAACACAACATAGACCTGTCCAAGCTGCTCCACCGGCTGGGTCAGCCTCTCCCCTCCTGGCTGAGAGAGGAACTACAGAAGGTCAGTTAACAGGGTTAGAGGTCAGAGTTCAGGGGACACCGGCTGGGTCAGCCTCTCCCCTCCTGGCTGAGAGAGGAACTACAGAAGGTCAGATAACCTCTAACCCTACCAGCAGCCCAGGTTCATAGGTCAGGTGTTAAGGGTCGGGGACCATTAAGAGGAAGAGGGCGTGACCTTTCTGTGACCTCCCAACCCCGTGGTGAAGCTGAGGATGGAAGAGAGATCATGAACTATGAACAATGAACTCTGTCCTGGCTTGACCTCACAGAGGAGAAGAGATACTAGATCACTGATAACTGGATATCTTGGTCTCTGAACTCAGAGAGATTGGAGGGATGACTGACCTCTGGAACAGAACTGTGTTTCAGTTAATGGACTGGAGAGACCTATAGCCCAGTCTCCATCCACCTCCCTCTCTTCTTCTTTCTCTCCATCCTTCTCCCTCTCTTCTTCTCTCTCTCCATCCCTCCTCAGCCTCTCTCCATCCTTCTCCCTCTCTTCTTCTCTCTCTTCATCCCTCCTCTGCCACTCTCCATCCTTCTCCCTCTCTTCTTCTCTCTCTCCATCTACCTCCCTCTCTTCTTCTCTCTCTCCATCCTTCTCCCTCTCTTCTTCTCTCTCTTCATCCCTCCTCAGCCTCTCTCCATCTACCTCCCTCTCTTCTTCTCTCTCTCCATCCTTCTCCCTCTCTTCTTCTCTCTCTCCATCCCTCCTCTGCCTCTCTCCATCCTTCTCCCTCTCTTCTTCTCTCTCTTCATCCTTCTCCCTCTCTTCTTCTTTCTCTCCATCCCTCCTCTGCCTCTCTCCATCCTTCTCCCTCTCTTCTTCTCTCTCTCCATCCTTCTCCCTCTCTTCTTCTCTCTCTTCATCCCTCCTCAGCCTCTCTCCATCCTTCTCCCTCTCTTCTTCTCTCTCTTCATCCCTCCTCTGCCTCTCTCCATCCTTCTCCCTCTCTTCTTCTCTCTCCATCCCTCCTCAGCCTCTCTCCATCTACCTCCCTCTCTTCTTCTCTCTCTTCATCCCTCCTCAGCCTCTCTCCATCTACCTCCCTCTCTTCTTCTCTCTCTCCATCCTTCTCCCTCTCTTCTTCTCTCTCTTCATCCCTCCTCTGCCACTCTCCATCCTTCTCCCTCTCTTCTTCTCTCTCTCCATCTACCTCCCTCTCTTCTTCTCTCTCTCCATCCTTCTCCCTCTCTTCTTCTCTCTCTTCATCCCTCCTCAGCCTCTCTCCATCTACCTCCCTCTCTTCTTCTCTCTCTCCATCCTTCTCCCTCTCTTCTTCTCTCTCCATCCCTCCTCAGCCTCTCTCCATCTACCTCCCTCTCTTATTCTCTCTCTCCATCCACCTCCCTCTCTTCTTCTCTCTCTCCATCCTTCTCCCTCTCTTCTTCTCTCTCTCCATCCTGCTCCCTCTACGCCATCTTGAACACAGACACACAGTGGAACCTCAACATTGTTCTGTCCCAAGGATCCAAAGACCTGATGATCTGTAGTTGTGGATCTAGAATGGAACTGGAACATGGCAGACCCTGGAGCTAACACCACCATGACCAGACACCACCACCACCACGACCAGACACCACCACGACCAGACAACACCACCACGACCAGACACCACCATGACCAGACACCACCACCACGACCAGACACCACTACGACCAGACACCACCACCACGACCAGACACCACCACCACCACGACCAGACACCACCACGACCAGACACCACCACGACCAGACACCACGACCAGACACCACCACCACAACCAGACACCACCACCACCACGACCAGACACCAACACCACCACGACCAGACACCACCACCACGACCAGACACCACCACGACCAGACACCACCACCACCACGACCAGACACCACCACGACCAGACACCACCACGACCAGACACCACGACCAGACACCACCACCACAACCAGACACCACCACCACCACGACCAGACACCAACACCACCACGACCAGACACCACCACCACGACCAGACACCACCACCACGACCAGACACCACCACGACCAGACACCACCACCACGACCAGACACCACCACCACCATGACCAGACACCACCACGACCAGACACCACCACCACCACGACCAGACACCACCACCACGACCAGACACCACCACCACCACGACCAGACACCAACACCACCACGACCAGACACCACCACCATGACCAGACACCACCACCACCACGACCAGACACCACCACCACCACGACCAGACACCACCACCATGACCAGACACCACCACGACCACGACCAGACACCACCACGACCAGACACCACCATGACCAGACATCACCACCATGACCAGACACCACCACGACCACGACCAGACACCACCACGACCAGACACCACCACGACCACGACCAGACACCACCACGACCAGACACCACCACGACCAGACACCACCACGACCAGACACCACCATGACCAGACATCACCACCACGACCAGACACCACCACGACCAGACACCACCACGACCAGACACCACCACGACCAGACACCACCACCACCACGACCAGACATCACCACCACCACGACCAGACACCACCACCACGACCAGACACCACCACCACGACCAGACACCACCACCACCACGACCAGACACCACCACCACCACGACCAGACACCACCACCACCACGACCAGACACCACCACCATGACCAGACACCACCACGACCACGACCAGACACCACCACGACCAGACACCACCACCACGACCAGACACCACCACGACCAGACACCACCACGACCAGACACCACCACGACCAGACACCACCACGACCAGACACCACCACCACGACCAGACACCACCACCACGACCAGACACCACCACCACGACCAGACACCACCACCATGACCAGACACCACCACGACCAGACACCACCACCATGACCAGACACCACCACCACGACCAGACACCACCACCACGACCAGACACCACCACCACGACCAGACACCACCACCATGACCAGACACCACCACGACCAGACAACACCACCACGACCAGACACCACCATGACCAGACACCACCACCACCACGACCAGACACCACCACCACGACCAGACATCACCACCACCACGACCAGACACCACCACCACGACCAGACACCAACACCACCACGACCAGACACCAACACCACCACGACCAGACACCACCACCACGACCAGACACCACCACCACCACGACCAGACACCAACACCACCACGACCAGACACCACCACCACGACCAGACACCACCACCACCATGACCAGACACCACCACCACGACCAGACACCACCACGACCAGACACCACCACCACCACCACGACCAGACACCACCACCACCACGACCAGACACCAACACCACCACGACCAGACACCACCACCACGACCAGACACCACCACCACCACGACCAGACACCACCACGACCAGACACCACCACCACGACCAGACACCACCATGACCAGACACCACCACCACCACGACCAGACACCACCACCACGACCAGACACCACCACCACGACCAGACACCACCACCACGACCAGACACCACCACCACCACGACCAGACACCACCACCACGACCAGACACCACCACCACCACGACCAGACACCACCACCACGACCAGACACCACCACCACCACGACCAGACACCACCACCACCACCACGACCAGACACCACCACGACCAGACACCACCACCACCACGACCAGACACCACCACCACCACGACCAGACACCACCACCACCACGACCAGACACCACCACGACCAGACACCACGACCAGACATCACCACCACGACCAGACACCACCACCACCACGACCAGACACCACCACGACCAGACACCACCACGACCAGCCACCACCACCACCACGACCAGACACCACCACCACCACGACCAGACACCACCACCACCACCACGACCAGACACCACCACCACCACGACCAGACACCAACACCACCACGACCAGACACCACCACCACGACCAGACACCACCACCACCACGACCAGACACCACCACGACCAGACACCACCACCACGACCAGACACCACCACGACCAGACACCACCACCACCACGACCAGACACCACCACCACGACCAGACACCACCACCACCACGACCAGACACCACCACCACGACCAGACACCACCACCACCACGACCAGACACCACCACCACGACCAGACACCACCACCACCACGACCAGACACCACCACCACGACCAGACACCACCACCACCACGACCAGACACCACCACCACCACCACGACCAGACACCACCACGACCAGACACCACCACCACCACGACCAGACACCACCACCACCACGACCAGACACCACCACCACCACGACCAGACACCACCACGACCAGACACCACGACCAGACATCACCACCACGACCAGACACCACCACCACCACGACCAGACACCACCACGACCAGACACCACCACGACCAGACACCACCACCACGACCAGACACCACCACCACGACCAGACACCACCACCACCACGACCAGACACCACCACCACCACGACCAGACACCACAACCACCACGACCAGACACCACCACCACCACGACCAGACACCAACACCACCACGACCAGACACCACCACCATGACCAGACACCACCACCACCACGACCAGACATCACCACCACCACGACCAGACACCACCACCACCACCACGACCAGACACCAACACCACCACGACCAGACACCACCACCATGACCAGACACCACCACCACGACCAGACACCACCACCACGACCAGACACCACCACCACGACCAGACACCACCACCACGACCAGACACCACCACCACGACCAGACACCACCACCACGACCAGACAACACCACCACGACCAGACACCACCACCACCATGACCAGACACCAACACCATGACCAGACACCACCACCACCACCACGACCAGACACCACCACCACCATGACCAGACACCACCACCACCACCACGACCAGACATCACCACCACCACGACCAGACACCACCACCACGACCAGACACCACCACCACCACGACCAGACACCACCACGACCAGACACCACCACCACGACCAGACATCACCACCACCACAACCAGACACCACCACCACGACCAGACACCACCCCCTCTATACTCCTGGTCTGACTCTAGTGGTGTCTCATATCAGATATCCCCAGAGGAACCCGACCAGACACCACCTTCTCTATACTCCTGGTCTGAGCCTCATAGACTGATACGTCAAACTTGTCTCATTCAAATCAAAGAGTATTTCTAGTCAATCATCTCTGTATAGCCTGAATAGCCTGCTATTCAAGGGAGTCTGTATGTGCCCTGTCTGGGTTTAACTTCTTATGGCTGAAGGGGCAGTATTGAGTAGCTTGGATGAAAGGTGCCCATATCAAACGGCCTGCTCCTCAGTCATAGTTGCTAATATATATTAATTAATAATATTTGCATATTATTAGTAGTATTGGAGAGAAAACACTCTAAAGTTTCTAAAACTGTTTGAATGATGTCTGTGAGATTAACAGAACTCATATTGGCAGGCAAAATCCTGAGTTGAAATCAAAACAGGAAGTGAGAAATCTGAGCTTGTATGTATTCACCAGAGTCCCTAATGAAGTCCCCTTGAGATATGAATGATTGTGCACTGCCTAGGGGTTCCACTAGATGTCAACCATCAATAGAAATTATAATGAGACTTCTATGATGTTGTGGGAGAGAATGAGAGCAGAATCAGTCAGGTGTCTGGCAGTCAGCCATTTTCTGATCATGTTTATTCCTCATGGTAGTCACTTGCGTTCCATTGCTCACGTAGACAAGAGGGAAGAGTCCGGTTGGAACTTTGTTGAAGCTATATGTTAAAAACATCCTAATGATTGATTCTGTACTTAGTTTGAAATGTTTCTTCGACCGGTAACTTTATGAAGTTTTTGTCCGACATAACGCTGACCAGAATTAGCGTTTGGATATGTAAACCAGACGCACTAACAAAAGAAGGTATTTGGACAAAAATAACAGATTTTTTCAAACAAAACAAACATTTATTGTGGACCTGGGATTCCTGGTGTGCTTTCTGATGTAGATCATCAAAGGGAATATTTATCATATATTATCTTGTTTATGTTGACTATCTTTGCGGCTGTGGTGTTTTACTTTTGAGCGCCGTCTCAGCGTTTCTTTTCCGTAAAAAAATAATTGTAATCTGACACAGCGGTTGCATTAAGGAGAGGTATATCTATAATTCCATGTGTATAACTTGTATTATCATCTACATTTATGATGAGTATTTCTGTTGAAACGATTTGGCTATGCAAAGGCACTTGATGTTTATGCCACTAGTGAATCTAGTCGCCTCAATGTAAACTCAGATTTTTTTTATATAAATATGAATTTAATCAAACAAAACATGCATGTATTGTGTAACATGAAGTCCTATGAGTGTCATCTGATGAAAATAATCGAAGGTAATTTTATCTCTATTCTGGTTTTTGTGAAGCTATATTTAGCTGGGAAAAAATGGCTGTGATTATTGTGGTTTTGTAACATAATCGTTTGCAGTGCTTTCGCTGAAAAGCCTATTTTAAATCGGACACTTTGGTGGGATTAACCTCTAGTGACATCCCATCCTGTGAACGGGGCCGTTGTCATCATCTGACACTAATTAGCATAACGCAACGGACATAAATATTACTAGAAAATATTCCTATTCATGAAAATCACAAGTGAAATATATTGAGACACAGTTTAGCCTTTTGTTAATCATCCTGTCATCTCAGATGTTCAAAATATGCTTTACAGCCAAGCTAGACAAGCATTTGTGTATAGCCTAGCATAGTATTTTGTCCAGCTAGCAGCAGGTAACTTGGTCACGGAAATCAGAAAAGCAATCCAATTAAATAATTTACCTTTGATGAGCTTCGGATGTTTTCACTCACGAGCCTCCCAGTTAGACAGCAAATGTTCCTTTTTTCCAAAAATATAATTTTTGTTGGCAAAATAGCTCCATTTGTTCTTCACGTTTGGCTGAGAAATCGCCCAGAAATGGCAGTCACGAAAACGGCAAAAAATATTCCAAATTAGCTCCATAATATCGACAGAAACATGGCAAACGTTGTTTATAATCAATCCTCAAGGTGTTTTTCTAATATCTATTCAATAATATATCCATTGGGACAATTAGTTTTTCAGTATAATAATAATGGCTACCTCTGTATTTTACGCGAGAATCTCTCTGGGAGCATCAGGTGACCACTTGCGCAATGTAGCCGCTTACGGCTATTCTTCAACATAAATGCATAAAACTATGTCACAATGCTGTAGACACCTTGGGGAATACGGAGAAAGAGTAATCTGGTTGATAGCCCATTCATTGTTCAATAGGGACGCATAGGAACGCTTTCAAAACATGAGGCACTTCCGGATTGGATTTTTCTCAGGCTTTCGCCTGCAACATCAGTTCTGTTATACTCACAGACAATATTTTTACAGTTTTGGAAACGTTAGAGTGTTTTCTATCCAAAGCTGTCAATTATATACATATTCTAGCATCGTGTCCTGACAAAATATCCCGTTTACTACGGGAACATTTTTTTCTCCAAAAATTCAAATACTGCCCCCTAGTCACAAGAAGTTAACAACAAGATTACCTTTAAAATCATATAAGACACATGCATGTCTGAGGAATTTTAATTTTGAGATTTCTGTTTTTTTTTATTTGGCACCCTGCACTTCGAATGGATGTTGTCGATCCCGTTAAAGGGATACCCCCTTTTTATCAATTTTCTCCTAAATGACCTACCCAAATCTAACTGCCTGTAGCTCAGGCCCTGAAGCAAGGATATGCATATTATTGGTGCCATTTGAAAGGAAACACTTTGAAGTTTGTGGAAATGTCAAATCAATGTAAAAATCTGGTAGAAGAAAATATGACGAAAAAAAAACAAACCTAATCTTTTTCTACCACCATCTTTGAAATGCAAGAGAGATGTCATAGTTAAAGCCATCACTCTGGTTGTAATTCTGATAGTGTCCACAAGATGGCAGCAGTGTGCAACGTTTCAGATGTATAACTTGAAGTTTGAGTGAACTACTAACTTTTAGTGTGAAGTCCCCAGGGACATTTGGGCAAAAAAAAAAAAAGGGAAGTTCCAGGGGTCAGGTCTGACCAAATCAGAATTCACGCTCCAAGGCTGTTTTTGATCACGTGACTGTAATATATTCCGGGTTGCCTCTGGAGACATAAATTAATACGCCGACTAAAAAAAAAAAAATAATGCATAGATACCGAGTGTCTTTCAAACCGTTCTCAAAAAACAAAAACATTTTGTAGGATTTGTAGGAAAACTGAAAGAGCTGCCCGGAGACATTCATATTACATTTTTCTCATGAATATCGTCAAATCTGTATATTTGGACTTTTATACCAGTCAGATAACATACCAGTCAGATAACATACCAGTCAGATACCAGTCAGATACCAGTCAGATAACATACCAGTCAGATAACATACCAGTCAGATAACATACCAGTCAGATAACATACCAGTCAGATAACAGTCAGATAACATACCAGTCAGATAACATACCAGTCAGATAACATACCAGTCAGATACCAGTCAGATAACATACCAGTCAGATAACATACCAGTCAGATACCAGTCAGATACCAGTCAGATAACAGTCAGATAACATACCAGTCAGATAACATACCAGTCAGATAACATACCAGTCAGATAACAGTCAGATAACAGATAACAGTCAGATAACATACCAGTCAGATAACATACCAGTCAGATAACATACCAGTCAGATACCAGTCAGATAACATACCAGTCAGATAACATACCAGTCAGATAACATACCAGTCAGATAACATACCAGTCAGATAACATACCAGTCAGATAACAGATAACAGTCAGATAACATACCAGTCAGATAACAGTCAGATAACATACCAGTCAGATAACATACCAGTCAGATAACATACCAGTCAGATAACATACCAGTCAGATAACAGTCAGATAACAGTCAGATAACAGTCAGATAACAGTCAGATAACAGTCAGATAACAGTCAGATACCAGTCAGATAACATACCAGTCAGATACCAGTCAGATAACATACCAGTCAGATAACAGTCAGATAACAGTCAGATAACAGTCAGATAACAGTCAGATACCAGTCAGATAACAGTCAGATAACAGTCAGATACCAGTCAGATAACAGTCAGATAACAGTCAGATAACAGTCAGATAACATACCAGTCAGATACCAGTCAGATAACATACCAGTCAGATAACATACCAGTCAGATACCAGTCAGATAACATACCAGTCAGATAACATACCAGTCAGATAACATACCAGTCAGATAACATACCAGTCAGATAACATACCAGTCAGATAACAGTCAGATAACAGTCAGATAACATACCAGTCAGATAACAGTCAGATAACATACCAGTCAGATAACATACCAGTCAGATAACATACCAGTCAGATACCAGTCAGATAACATACCAGTCAGATAACAGTCAGATAACATACCAGTCAGATAACATACCAGTCAGATAACAGTCAGATAACAGTCAGATAACAGTCAGATAACATACCAGTCAGATAACAGTCAGATACCAGTCAGATAACAGTCAGATAACAGTCAGATAACAGTCAGATAACATACCAGTCAGATAACAGTCAGATACCAGTCAGATAACATACCAGTCAGATACCAGTCAGATACCAGTCAGATAACAGTCAGATACCAGTCAGATAACATACCAGTCAGATACCAGTCAGATACCAGTCAGATAACAGTCAGATAACAGTCAGATAACATACCAGTCAGATACCAGTCAGATACCAGTCAGATAACATACCAGTCAGATAAGTCAGATACCAGTCAGATACCAGCAGATAACATACCAGTCAGATAACATACCAGTCAGATAACATACCAGTCAGATACCAGTCAGATAACATACCAGTCAGATAACAGTCAGATAACAGTCAGATAACATACCAGTCAGATAACAGTCAGATACCAGTCAGATACCAGTCAGATAACATACCAGTCAGATAACATACCAGTCAGATAACATACCAGTCAGATAACATACCAGTCAGATAACATACCAGTCAGATAACATACCAGTCAGATAACATACCAGTCAGATAACAGTCAGATAACATACCAGTCAGATAACATACCAGTCAGATAACATACCAGTCAGATACCAGTCAGATACCAGTCAGATAACAGTCAGATAACATACCAGTCAGATAACATACCAGTCAGATAACATACCAGTCAGATAACCAGTCAGATAACATACCAGTCAGATAACATACCAGTCAGATAACAGTCAGATACCAGTCAGATAACATACCAGTCAGATAACATACCAGTCAGATAACATACCAGTCAGATAACAGTCAGATAACATACCAGTCAGATAACATACCAGTCAGATAACAGTCAGATAACATACCAGTCAGATAACATACCAGTCAGATAACATACCAGTCAGATAACATACCAGTCAGATAACATACCAGTCAGATAACATACCAGTCAGATAACAGTCAGATAACATACCAGTCAGATAACATACCAGTCAGATAACAGTCAGATAACATACCAGTCAGATAACATACCAGTCAGATAACATACCAGTCAGATAACATACCAGTCAGATAACATACCAGTCAGATAACATACCAGTCAGATAACAGTCAGATACCAGTCAGATAACATACCAGTCAGATAACATACCAGTCAGATAACATACCAGTCAGATAACAGTCAGATAACATACCAGTCAGATAACATACCAGTCAGATAACATACCAGTCAGATAACATACCAGTCAGATACCAGTCAGATAACATACCAGTCAGATAACATACCAGTCAGATAACATACCAGTCAGATAACATACCAGTCAGATAACATACCAGTCAGATAACAGTCAGATAACATACCAGTCAGATAACATACCAGTCAGATAACATACCAGTCAGATACCAGTCAGATACCAGTCAGATACCAGTCAGATAACATACCAGTCAGATAACATACCAGTCAGATAACATACCAGTCAGATAACATACCAGTCAGATAACATACCAGTCAGATAACATACCAGTCAGATAACAGTCAGATACCAGTCAGATAACATACCAGTCAGATAACATACCAGTCAGATAACATACCAGTCAGATAACATACCAGTCAGATAACATACCAGTCAGATAACATACCAGTCAGATAACATACCAGTCAGATAACATACCAGTCAGATAACATACCAGTCAGATAACATACCAGTCAGATAACATACCAGTCAGATAACATACCAGTCAGATAACATACCAGTCAGATAACATACCAGTCAGATAACATACCAGTCAGATACCATACCAGTCAGATAACATACCAGTCAGATAACATACCAGTCAGATAACATACCAGTCAGATAACATACCAGTCAGATAACATACCAGTCAGATACCATAACAGTCAGATAACATACCAGTCAGATAACATACCAGTCAGATAACAGTCAGATAACATACCAGTCAGATACCAGTCAGATAACAGTCAGATAACATACCAGTCAGATAACATACCAGTAAGATAACAGTCAGATAACATACCAGTCAGATACCAGTCAGATAACATACCAGTCAGATAACATACCAGTCAGATACCAGTCAGATACCAGTCAGATACCAGTCAGATAACATACCAGTCAGATAACATACCAGTCAGATAACAGTCAGATAACATACCAGTCAGATAACATACCAGTCAGATAACATACCAGTCAGATAACATACCAGTCAGATAACATACCAGTCAGATAACATACCAGTCAGATAACAGTCAGATAACATACCAGTCAGATAACATACCAGTCAGATAACAGTCAGATAACATACCAGTCAGATAACATACCAGTCAGATAACATACCAGTCAGATAACATACCAGTCAGATAACATACCAGTCAGATAACATACCAGTCAGATAACATACCAGTCAGATAACATACCAGTCAGATACCAGTCAGATACCAGTCAGATAACATACCAGTCAGATAACATACCAGTCAGATAACATACCAGTCAGATAACATACCAGTCAGATAACATACCAGTCAGATAACATACCAGTCAGATACCAGTCAGATAACAGTCAGATAACATACCAGTCAGATAACATACCAGTCAGATAACATACCAGTCAGATAACAGTCAGATAACAGTCAGATAACATACCAGTCAGATAACATACCAGTCAGATAACATACCAGTCAGATAACAGTCAGATAACATACCAGTCAGATAACAGTCAGATAACAGTCAGATACCAGTCAGATAACATACCAGTCAGATAACAGTCAGATAACAGTCAGATAACATACCAGTCAGATAACATACCAGTCAGATAACATACCAGTCAGATAACATACCAGTCAGATAACATACCAGTCAGATAACAGTCAGATAACAGTCAGATAACATACCAGTCAGATAACATACCAGTCAGATAACATACCAGTCAGATAACAGTCAGATAACATACCAGTCAGATAACATACCAGTCAGATAACATACCAGTCAGATAACAGTCAGATACCAGTCAGATAACATACCAGTCAGATACCAGTCAGATAACATACCAGTCAGATAAGATAACAGTCAGATAACATACCAGTCAGATAACATACCAGTCAGATAACATACCAGTCAGATAACATACCAGTCAGATAACATACCAGTCAGATAACATACCAGTCAGATACCAGTCAGATAACAGTCAGATAACTTTCCAAGTATTAGTAGTCATATGATAAGTTCAACATTTGCCAAACAACCAGTTTTCATTACTTTATAACTCTGAATATCCACATTGTGTTCAAAACGAAAAGGCATGCTGTTGCAAAAGGTTAGCTCATATATTTTGGGACCAAGACGGGGTTCCCGGATGCTCCCGTAAAACTGCTACGGACCTCTATCCTGCCCTGCCTTTCTTAGGTCTTCGAAAGCCAAGTTAACAAACAGATCACCGACCATTTCATTTCGAATCCCACCGTACCTTCTCTGCTATGCAATCTGGTTTACGAGCTGGTAATGGGTGCACCTCAGCCAAGCTCAAGGTCCTAAACAATATAATTTCGACTCTGTCAATCACCACATGATTGACAGAGCGCCGGAAGATAACTTCCTCAACACTGGGGCCCCACAAGGGTGCGTTCTGAGCCCTCTCCTGTACTCCCTGTTCACCCACGACTGCGTGGCCACGCACGCCTCCAACTCAATCATCAAGTTTGCGGACGACACAACAGTGGTAGGCTTGATTACCAACAACGACGAGACGGCCTACAGGGAGGAGGTGAGGGCCCTTGGAGTGTGGTGTCAGGAAAATAACCTCACACTCAACGTCAACAAAACTAAGGAGATGATTGTGGACTTCAGGAAACAGCAGAGGGAACACCCCCCTATCCACATCGATGGGACAGTAGTGGAGAGGGTAGTAAGTTTTAAGGTCCTCGGCGTACACATCACAGACAAACTGAATTGGTCCACCCACACAGACAGCATCGTGAAGAAGGCGCAGCAGCGCCTCTTCAACCTCAGGAGGCTGAAGAAATGTGGCTTGTCACCAAAAGCACTCACAAACTTCTACAGATGCACAATCGAGAGCATCCTGTCGGGCTGTATCACCGCCTGGTACGGCAACTGCTCCGCCCACAACCGTAAGGCTCTCCAGAGGGTAGTGAGGTCTGCACAACGCATCACTGGGGGCAAACTACCTGCCCTCCAGGACACCAACACCACCCGATGTCACAGGAAGGCCATAAAGATCATCAAGGACAACAACCACCCGAGCCACTGCCTGTTCACCCCGCTATCATCCAGAAGGCGAGGTCAGTACAGGTGCATCAAAGCTGGGACCGAGAGACTGAAAAACAGCTTCTATCTCAAGGCCATCAGACTGTTAAACAGCCACCACTAACATTGAGTGGCTGCTGCCAACACACTGACTCAACTCCAGCCACTTTAATAATGGGAATTGATGGGAAATGATGTAAATATATCACTAGCCACATTAAACAATGCTACCTAATATAATGTTTACATACCCTACATTATTCATCTCATATGTATACGTATATACTGTACTCTATATCATCTACTGCATCCTTATGTAATACATGTATCACTAGCCACTTGAACTATGCCACTTTGTTTACATACTCATCTCATATGTATATACTGCACTCAATACCATCTACTGTATCTTGCCTATGCCGCTCTGTACCATCACTCATTCAAATATCTTTATGTACATATTCTTTATCCCCTTACACTTGTGTCTATAAGGTATTAGTTTTGGAATTGTTAGCTAGATTACTTGTTGGTTATTACTGCATTGTCGGAACTAGAAGCACAGGCATTTCGCTACACTCGCACTAACATCTACTAACCATGTGTATGTAACAAATAACATTTGATTTGATTTTGATTTGATTTTACATTCTTATTGGCAGACTCAACAGCCTTGGTTACTCAAATGACTGCCTCGCCTGGTTCACCAACGACTTCCAGACAGAGTTCAGTGTGTCAAATCGAAGGGCCTGTCGTCCGGACCTCTGGCAGTCTCTATGGGGGTGCCACAGGGTTCAATTCTCAGGCCGACTCTCTTCTCTGTATACATCAATGATGTTGCTCTTGCTACTGGTGATTCTCTGATCCACCTCGACGCAGACGACACCATTCTGTATACTTCTGGCCCCTCCTTGGACACTGTGTTAACTAACCTCCAGACGACACCATTCTGTATACTTCTGGCCCCTCCTTGGACACTGTGTTAACTAACCTCCAGACGACACCATTCTGTATACACACTGTGTTAACAAACCTCCAGACGACACCATTCTGTATACTTCTGGCCCTTCGTTGGACACTGTGTTAACTAACCTCCAGACGTTAACAAACCTCCAGCTTCAATACCATACACCTCTCCTTCTGTGGCCTCCAACTACTCTTAAATGCAAGTAAAACTAAATGCATGCTCTTCAACCGATCACTGCCTGCACCTGATCGCCCGTCCAACATCACTACTCTGGACGGTTCTGACTTATGTGGACAACTACAAATACCAGGTGTCTGGTTAGACTGTAAACTCTCCTTCCAGATTCACATTAAACATCTCCAATCCAAAATGAAATCTAGAATCGGCTTCCTATATCGCAACAAAGCATCCTTCAATCATGCTGCCAAACATACCCTCTTAAAACTGACTATCCTGCCGATCATTGACTCCGGATGTCATTTACAATATAGCCTCCAACACTCAACTCAGCAAACTGGATGCAGTCTATCACAGTGCCATCCGTTTCGTCACCAAAGTCCCATACACTACCCACCACTGCGACCTGGATGCTCTCGTTGGCTGGCCCTCGTTTCATATTCGTAGCCACACCCACTGGCTCCAGGTCATCTATAAGTCTTTGCTAGGTAAAGCTCCGCCTTATCTCAGCTCAATGGTCATCGTCCAGCGTCATCCGGGTTTGGCCGTCATTGTAAATAAGAATTTGTTCTTAATCACTCTATGGTGAGAAACATCTCGGGTTCCCAAGGCAGAAACCCTTACCCAGGAGCACGAGTACAGGACATCACAAGACTGCTTCCGACTGTTCTACCACAGATGCCGGGACACTGTTGTGGTGTGAAACGACATCAGAGAGGGCTCAGAACAACTGATGATTGATTTTAAAGAACAGATTTGTATTTATGTGGTGGTGTATAATGTACTGTTTTATCTTTAGTTTATTCAGTACAAACATAGTTCACTGTTATACTCATTGTTTTATATGAAACTGGAGAATATTGAAGACTAAACTGGTTCTGTTTATTTGTTCAAATGTTTAATTTAACCTATATTTAACTAGACAAGTCAATTAACTTATTTGATATAGGGGGCAGCATTTTCACTTTTGGATGAATTACGTGCCCAGAGTGAACTGCCTCCTACTCTGTCCCAGATGCTAATATATGTATATTATTATTACTATTGGATAGAAAACTACTTGAATGATTTCTGTGAGTATAACAGAACTCATATGGCAGGCAAAAAACCAGAGCAAAAATCCAAACAGGAAGTGAGAATTCTGAGAGTGGTCGATGTTAATAAGCATCTCCAATCCAAAATTAAATCTAGAATCGGAACAAAGCCTCCTTCACTCATGCTGCTGTAAGGGGTCCCATTATTGATTAAGGCGATGTTAAGATTCATATGTTTTGCTGCTTATAACCTTATAATAATATACTGTTGCTATCTGTCTTAAAACTCTGCCAATATACAAATACTCCACAAGCATTATTATTATTCTTTGTGGTTAAGCCCTGGCTGTTGTGAGAGTGGGTTTGCAGGCCGGGTCTGAGTCAGACTGAAACTAGATAAAGACAAGTTAACCACTGTCTGTTTTGTGTTGATCTTGTGTGACAGTAGACAATGACAATAAATTCACAGAAGAAGAAGCTACTGTACCAGGTTTCCTTACAAGGTAACCTCAGCTTATTGATTCACACATACATTGACGTAGTTGATCGCATGTATAAAATCAGATGCGCCCTGAGGTGGGGTGCAGAACTTACCGGAAACATGTTCCTGAAAGAAGGAAAAGAACCCCAACATTGCCAAACATACCCTCGTAAAACTGACCATCCTACCGATCCTTGACTTCTTCATATCGCCCGTCCAACATCACTACTCTGGACGGTTCTGACTTATGTGGACAACTACAAATACCAGGTGTCTGGTTAGACTGTAAACTCTCCTTCCAGATTCACATTAAACATCTCCAATCCAAAATTAAATCTCGACTCGGCTTCCTATATCGCAACAAAGCATCCTTCAATCATGCTTCAATCATGCTGCCAAACATACCCTCGTAAAACTGACCATCCTACCGATCCTCGACTTCTGCGATGTCATTTACAAAATAGCCTCCAACACTCTATTCAACAAACTGGATGCAGTCTATCACAGTGCCATACGTTTCGTCACCAAAGCCCCATACACTACCCACCACTGCGACCTGTACGCTCTCGTTGGCTGGCCCTCGCTTCATATTCGTCGCCAAACCCACTGGCTCCAATCAATCAATCGATCAAATGTAATTTATAAAGCCCTTCGTACATCAGCTGATATCTCAAAGTGCTGTACAGAAACCCAGCCTAAATACTGATGTCACAGATTCTGTATGAACTAAATAATGATGTCACAGATTCTGTATGAACTAAATAATGATGTCACAGATTCTGTATGAACTAAATAATGATGTCACAGATTCTGTATGAACTAAATACTGATGTCACAGATTCTGTATGAACTAAATACTGATGTCACAGATTCTGTATGAACTAAATACTGATGTCACAGATTCTGTATGAACTAAATACTGATGTCACAGATTCTGTATGAACTAAATACTGATGTCACAGATTCTGTATGAACTAAATACTGATGTCACAGATTCTGTATGAACTAAATACTGATGTCACAGATTCTGTATGAACTAAATAATGATGTCACAGATTCTGTATGAACTAAATAATGATGTCACAGATTCTGTATGAACTAAATAATGATGTCACAGATTCTGTATGAACTAAATAATGATGTCACAGATTCTGTATGAACTAAATACTGATGTCACAGATTCTGTATGAACTAAATAATGATGTCACAGATTCTGTATGAACTAAATACTGATGTCACAGATTCTGTATGAACTAAATAATGATGTCACAGATTCTGTATGAACTAAATACTGATGTCACAGATTCTGTATGAACTAAATAATGATGTCACAGATTCTGTATGAACTAAATAATGATGTCACAGATTCTGTATGAACTAAATAATGATGTCACAGATTCTGTATGAACTAAATACTGATGTCACAGATTCTGTATGAACTAAATAATGATGTCACAGATTCTGTATGAACTAAATACTGATGTCACAGATTCTGTATGAACTAAATAATGATGTCACAGATTCTGTATGAACTAAATACTGATGTCACAGATTCTGTATGAACTAAATAATGATGTCACAGATTCTGTATGAACTAAATAATGATGTCACAGATTCTGTATGAACTAAATACTGATGTCACAGATTCTGTATGAACTAAATACTGATGTCACAGATTCTGTATGAACTAAATACTGATGTCACAGATTCTGTATGAACTAAATACTGATGTCACAGATTCTGTATGAACTAAATACTGATGTCACAGATTCTGTATGAACTAAATACTGATGTCACAGATTCTGTATGAACTAAATAATGATGTCACAGATTCTGTATGAACTAAATACTGATGTCACAGATTCTGTATGAACTAAATAATGATGTCACAGATTCTGTATGAACTAAATAATGATGTCACAGATTCTGTATGAACTAAATAATGATGTCACAGATTCTGTATGAACTAAATACTGATGTCACAGATTCTGTATGAACTAAATAATGATGTCACAGATTCTGTATGAACTAAATACTGATGTCACAGATTCTGTATGAACTAAATAATGATGTCACAGATTCTGTATGAACTAAATACTGATGTCACAGATTCTGTATGAACTAAATAATGATGTCACAGATTTGACTAAATAAGAACAAATAAAGATATTAAATGAGATGACAGACAGACAGACAGACAGACAGACAGACAGACAGACAGACAGACAGACAGACAGACAGACAGACAGACAGACAGACAGACAGACAGACAGACAGACAGACAGACAGACAGACAGACAGACAGACAGACAGACAGACAGACAGACAGACAGACAGACAGACAGTGAGAGAAAGCTTATTATTATTAAAGATGTAGCTTAAGAATAACTCTGGCTGGTGAAGTTTGTCTCTCTCCTCATTTGGGAAAGCAGAAAATGCCACCACAAGGTGCACCCGTGACCATCTCGAAACCTGATTTCATAATCTCTGTCTGTCTGTCTGTCTGTCTGTCTGTCTGTCTGTCTGTCTGTCTGTCTGTCTGTTTTTTTGAGCATGTTTTGACTGTCTGTTTCGATAGCAACAGACTGTGGTTAACAACTGGTTTAGATGATCATTGTCTAGTAGAGGAAGTCAAAACCCAACAGCACTGGCTACCTAGTAGAGCTAGAGGTCGATTGTCTGACTGGACATTACACTTCATCAACATGGTCAACATTGAGAGTCTGAAATCTCTACTCGACGAAATAGTGAAAAAATTGGCAGGAGGGGGCAGTTTTTATCTAATAATCGCTCTCGTCTTCATTCACTATGCTGTGTTTCATGTAGAGTTTGTTTGCTGTTGCAAACCTGGAGGTTTTCTCTCTGACCATCACTGTATCATGTACATCACGATTCCAGCTGTTCTGTTGTTTCTCCTCATTCTCTGGACGGATCAGATGTTCAAAAGAGTATGTCGGTTCACCTGCAGACGGAGGACCAAATGTCATTTCCTCTGTACACTGTTCTCACTTCTGGGTAAGTCAGCCTGTGTTGGGTTTCTCTGGGTTGCGTCTGTGCTCATCGATGGAGACTGGTACGTGTGCTGTAGAAACAATCTCCCTCCAGAGAAAGTTGATCTTCCCTGCAAAAAAAAAGATGAGCTCAACCCTGAAGACAAAATGACCCTGGCTCAACTCAGAAATGAATCGTTGGTAAGTGCCTCATCGTATTCTTCTATTCTTGTAATTTACTGCTACAGATTTCTGAAGAGGTGATGTGGTAGTTAGTGATGCCGGTCGTCATCATCTATAATAATTAGTTCTAAATGATTTTGAACAGCAAGTAACCCAAAAGATGGGCATGGCAGGAGGTAATAAAGCTCGGTAATTAAATTAGAGGAATGAAATGCAGTTTGACCGATTAAACCTTAAACATGAACTACAAGTCAGTAAATTGTCTCCAACTGTGAGTCTTGGTGTGAAATCTAAAGACCGACATATCAGAGCTGAATATTTACATCCTAGTGTGAAGTCCTGCCCCCTAAATGAAGTCCCGCCCCTCTGAATATTTACATCCTAGTGTGAAGTCCCGCCCCCTAAATGAAGTCCCGCCCCTCTGAATATTTACATCCTAGTGTGAAGTCCTGCCCCTCTGAATATTTACATCCTAGTGTGAAGTCCCGCCCCTCTGAATATTTACATCCTAGTGTGAAGTCCCGCCCCTCTGAATATTTACATCCTAGTGTGAAGTCCCGCCCCTCTGAATATTTACATCCTAGTGTGAAGTCCCGCCCCTCTGAATATTTACATCCTAGTGTGAAGTCCCACCCCTCTGAATATTTACATCCTAGTGTGAAGTCCCGCCCCTCTGAATATTTACATCCTAGTGTGAAGTCCCGCCCCTCTGAATATTTACATCCTAGTGTGAAGTCCCGCCCCTCTGAATATTTACATCCTAGTGTGAAGTCCCGACCCCTAAATCAACAAGGAGTGAAAGACAGTTTGACAGAAGCCATCCTACAATACTAACGTGTTTGTCATCATTGTCTTTCAGGATGTTGGTTGTTTAATTGCGCTGGGAGCTGCTGTTATGTTGATTCTGTCTATCATACATCGATGTCACTGCTGTGCTAAAGGTTGTAGGAGGTGGTGTGATGGTCAGAACAATGGATATCAACCTCTGAACCCGTCTGGGAGTCAGAACCCGTCTGGGAGTCAGAACCCGTCTGGGAGTCAGAACCCGTCTGGGAGTCAGAACCCGTCTGGGAGTCAGAACCCGTCTGGGAGTCAGAACTCGTCTGGGAGTCAGAACTCGTCTGGGAGTCAGAACCCGTCTGGGAGTCAGAACCCGTCTGGGAGTCAGAACTCGTCTGGGAGTCAGAACCCGTCTGGGAGTCAGAACCCGTCTGGGAGTCAGAACCCGTCTGGGAGTCAGAACCCGTCTGGGAGTCAGAACCCGTCTGGGAGTCAGAACCCGTCTGGGAGTCAGAACTCGTCTGGGAGTCAGAACTCGTCTGGGAGTGATAATAACAATACTCACTGTTGTGTTAAATTTTGTGAGACTTGTTGTAAATCTTATCACATGAATTTATTTGAGGAGAGTATTTTGGAAGAAACTGACATTAAAATGAGAGACATTTTAAAGGAGAAAGCTAAAGAGTATGTGTCTCAAAAAGTGAGCAAAATAATACCCCTTACTCAGACGAATAAAGACCAGAATAAAGACCCTAGGGTCAGTAGTGATGCAGGGGGCAATAACCCACCAGTGTCCGTTCCAGAGACACAGAGAGGTGAGGGGGCAGTAGGAGATGTTCATACATTTAATTGGGATGAAATATCGGATTTAGCTTTTGACATAATTGATCATTTACATAAACCTTCAACACCACCAGAGAGATCAATACAACCCCTTGTATCTGAAGCAGTTAATGATCAGGGTGGTGATGGAAAAAAAATGGGGAAAAAACTTACAAAATAACTGTTCAGGAAGTTGATGAGTGTTAAATTGTTAATGATGAAATTGTAAAGATGGTCATTATCTGTGATTATTATGATTATCTGTGATTATTATGATTATTACAATTATCTGTCATTATTATGAGTATATGTGATTATTATGATTATCTGTGATTATTATGATTATCTGTGATTATTATGAGTATATGTGAATATTATGATTATCTGTGATTATTATGAGTATATGTGAATATTATGATTATCTGTGATTATTATGATTATCTGTGATTATTATGAGTATATGTGATTATTATGATTATCTGTGATTATTATGATTATCTGTGATTATTATGATTATCAGTGATTATTACGATTATCTGTGATTATTATGAGTATATGTGAATATTATGATTATCTGTGACTATCTATGATTATCTGTGACTATCTATGATTATCTGTGATTATCTATGGTTATCTGTGATTAAAAAAAAAATAAAAAAATTATTATCTATGATTATCGGTGATTATCTATGATTATCTATGATTATTATGATTATCTATGATTATCTGTGATTATTATGATTATTATGATTATTACAATTATCTGTCATTATTATGAGTATATGTGATTATTATGATTATCAGTGATTATTATGATTATCTGTGATTATTATGATTATCTGTGATTATTATGAGTATATGTGATTATTATGATTATCTGTGATTATTATGATTATCAGTGATTATTACGATTATCTGTGATTATTATGAGTATATGTGAATATTATGATTATCTGTGACTATCTATGATTATCTGTGACTATCTATGATTATCTGTGATTATCTATGGTTATCTGTGATTAAAAAAATAAAAATAAAAATTATTATCTATGATTATCGGTGATTATCTATGATTATCTATGATTATTATGATTATCTATGATTATCTGTGATTATTATGATTATCTGTGATTATCTATGATTATCTGTGATTATCTATGATTATTATGATTATCTATGATTATCTGTGATTATCTATGATTATCTGTGATTATCTATGATTATCTGTGATTATCTATGATCATCTGTGAATATTATGATTATCTGTGATTTACATTTACATTTACATTTAAGTCATTTACGCTCTTATCCAGAGCGACTTACAAATTGGTGCATACACCTTATGACATCCAGTGGAACAGCCACTTACAATAGTGCATCTAAATCTTTTAGGGGGGGTGAGAAGGATTACTTACCCTTACTTACCCTATCCTAGGTATTCCTTGAAGAGGTGGGGTTTCAGGTGTCTCCGGAAGGTGGTGATTGACTCCGCTGTCCTGGCGTCGTGAGGGAGTTTGTTCCACCATTGGGGGCCAGAGCAGCGAACAGTTTTGACTGGGCTGAGCGGGAACTGTACTTCCTCAGTGGTAGGGAGGCGAGCAGGCCAGAGGTGGATGAACGCAGTGCCCTTGTTTGGGTGTAGGGCCTGATCAGAGCCTGGAGGTACTGAGGTGCCGTTCCCCTCACAGCTCCGTAGGCAAGCACCATGGTCTTGTAGCGGATGCGAGCTTCAACTGGAAGCCAGTGGAGAGAGCTGAGGAGCGGGGTGACGTGAGAGAACTTGATACTCATTATTATGAGTATCTATGATTATTATGATTATCTATGATTATCTATGACTATCTATGATTATCTATGACTACCTATGATTATCTGTGATTATCAAGGATTATCTGTGATTATTATGATTATCTACAATTATCTGTGATTATCTATGATCATCTGTGATTATTATGATTATCCATGATTATCTACGATTATCTATGATTATCTGTGATTATCTATGATTATCTGTGATTATTATGATTATCTATGATTATTATGATTATATATGATTATCTATGATTATCTGTGATTATTATGATTATCTGTGATTATCTGTGATTATCTATGATCAGCTGTGATTATTATGGTTATCTATGATTATCTATGATTATCTGTGATTATCTATGATTATCTGTGATTATCTATGATTATCTGTGATTATTTTGAGTATCTATGATTATTATGATTATCTGTGATTATTATGGTTATCTATGATTATCTATGATTATCTATGATTATCTATGATTATCTGTGATTATCTATGATTATCTGTGATTATCTATGATTATCTGTGATTATCTATGATTATCTGTGATTATTTTGAGTATCTATGATTATTATGATTATCTATGATTATCTGTGATTATTATGATTATCTGTAATTATCTATGATTATTATGATTATCTATGATTATCTATGACTATCTATGATTATCTGTGATTATCTATGATTATCTGTGATTATTATGATTATCTACGATTATCTGTGATTATCTATGATCATCTGTGATTATTATGATTATCCATGATTATCTACGATTTTCTACAATTATCTGTGCTTATCTGTGATTATTATGATTATCTATGATTATCTATGATTATCTGTGATTATCTATGATTATTGGTGATTATTATGATTATCTGTGATTATCTATGATTATCTGTGATTATTATGATTATCTGTGATTCTCTATGATTATTATGATTATCCATGATTATCTGTGATTATCTATGATTATCTGTTATTATCTATGATTATTATGATTATCTATGATTATCTATGGTTATCTATGATTATCTATGATTATCTGTGATTATCTGTGTTTATCTGTGATTATCTGTGATTATCTGTGATTATCTGTGATCATCTATGATCATCTATGATCATCTATGATTATCTGTGATTATCTGTGATTATCTGTGATTAGGATTGTCTCTGTTGTTGTTTTTAATGTTTTGTTTAAAAGTCATTGAAGTGGACAGTTTATTAGGTCATCTAGTACCAAGTCGGACCCCCCTCATGAAAGTCTCAATGCCTGTCTTCCTGCTTTATAGAGCAAGCAACAGCTATGTGACTCACTAGGAGCGAACCATTTCCGTGTACAGGATGGTGTACCTAATAAACTGGCCACTGAGTGTATATTCAGATTTCATATATTTTCTGATTTTCCAGACATTGACCTATAATGACATTTGACATCTATAATGTTGATTAATGTTGGTTGCAAAAATACGAAAAAGTATTAAAAAAAAACATTTATTTTTATAATCATTTAGCCTCACATGTGATCCTGTTTGTGAGTGTAATGTGGGGTTTTGATCACAGGGGGTGCTGTTGTGCCACATGATTATGTGTGTGAGTGTGTTGTGGGGATTTGACCACAGGGGGTGCTATTGTCTCACATATGATTCTGTTTTGAGTGTAATGTGGGGTTTTGACCACAGGGGGTGGTGTTGTATCACATATGATTCTGTACGGTAGTACAACGTGGTGATTTTGACCACAGGGGACGTCTCATATATGATTCTGTGTTTGTGTAAAATGACATAATAAACCCAGTCATATCTCCTCTCTTTGACTGACATAAATAAAGGTTGAGAACACCTTTATTTAACCAGGTAGGAGGGTTGAGAACACCTTTACTTAACCAGGTAGGAGAGTTGAGAACACCTTTATTTAACCAGGTAGGAGGGTTGAGAACACCTTTACTTAACCTGGTAGGAGAGTTGAGAACACCTGTATTTAACCAGGTATGAGGGTTGAGAACACCTTTATTTAACCAGGTAGGAGAGTTGAGAACACCTTTATTTAACCAGGTATGAGGGTTGAGAACACCTTTATTTAACCAGGTAGGAGAGTTGAGAACACCTGTATTTAACCAGGTAGGAGAGTTGAGAACACCTGTATTTAACCAGGTAGGCGAGTTGAGAACATCTTTATTTAACCAGGTAGGATAGTTGAGAACACCTTTATTTAACCAGGTAGGCTAGTTGAGAACACCTTTATTTAACCAGGTAGGCTAGTTGAGAACACCTTTATTTAACCAGGTAGGCTAGTTGAGAACACCTTTATTTAACCAGGTAGGCTAGTTGAGAACACCTTTATTTAACCAGGTAGGCTAGTTGAGAACACCTTTATTTAACCAGGTAGGCTAGTTGAGAACACCTTTATTTAACCAGGTAGGCTAGTTGAGAACACCTTTATTTAACCAGGTAGGCTAGTTGAGAACACCTTTATTTAACCAGGTAGGCTAGTTGAGAACACCTTTATTTAACCAGGTAGGCTAGTTGAGAACACCTTTATTTAACCAGGTAGGCTAGTTGAGAACACCTTTATTTAACCAGGTAGGCTAGTTGAGATCACCTTTATTTAACCAGGTAGGCAAGTTGAGATCACCTTTATTTAACAACTGTGACCTGGTCAAGATAAAGCAAAGCAGTGTTACACAAACAACAACACAGAGTTACACGTGGAGTAAACAACAACACAGAGTTACACATGGAGTAAACAACAACACAGAGTTACACATGGAGTAAACAACAACACAGAGTTACACATGGAGTAAACAACAACACAGAGTTACACGTGGAGTAAACAACAACACAGAGTTACACATGGAGTAAACAACAACACAGAGTTACACATGGAGTAAACAACAACACAGAGTTACACATGGAGTAAACAACAACACAGAGTTACACATGGAGTAAACAACAACACAGAGTTACACATGGAGTAAACAACAACACAGAGTTACACATGGAGTAAACAACAACACAGAGTTACACATGGAGTAAACAACAACACAGAGTTACACATGGAGTAAACAACAACACAGAGTTACACATGGAGTAAACAACAACACAGAGTTACACATGGAGTAAACAACAACACAGAGTTACACATGGAGTAAACAACAACACAGAGTTACACGTGGAGTAAACAACAACACAGAGTTACACATGGAGTAAACAACAACACAGAGTTACACATGGAGTAAACAACAACACAGAGTTACACATGGAGTAAACAACAACACAGAGTTACACATGGAGTAAACAACAACACAGAGTTACACATGGAGTAAACAACAACACAGAGTTACACATGGAGTAAACAACAACACAGAGTTACACATGGAGTAAACAACAACACAGAGTTACACATGGAGTAAACAACAACACAGAGTTACACATGGAGTAAACAACAACACAGAGTTACACATGGAGTAAACAACAACACAGAGTTACACGTGGAGTAAACAACAACACAGAGTTACACATGGAGTAAACAACAACACAGAGTTACACATGGAGTAAACAACAACACAGAGTTACACATGGAGTAAACAACAACACAGAGTTACACATGGAGTAAACAACAACACAGAGTTACACATGGAGTAAACAACAACACAGAGTTACACATGGAGTAAACAACAACACAGAGTTACACATGGAGTAAACAACAACACAGAGTTACACATGGAGTAAACAACAACACAGAGTTACACATGGAGTAAACAACAACACAGAGTTACACATGGAATAAACAACAACACAGAGTTACACATGGAGTAAACAACAACACAGAGTTACACATGGAGTAAACAACAACACAGAGTTACACATGGAGTAAACAACAACACAGAGTTACACATGGAGTAAACAACAACACAGAGTTACACATGGAGTAAACAACAACACAGAGTTACACATGGAGTAAACAACAACACAGAGTTACACATGGAGTAAACAACAACACAGAGTTACACATGGAGTAAACAACAACACAGAGTTACACATGGAGTAAACAACAACACAGAGTTACACATGGAGTAAACAACAACACAGAGTTACACATGGAGTAAACAACAACACAGAGTTACACATGGAGTAAACAACAACACAGAGTTACACGTGGAGTAAACAACAACACAGAGTTAAACATGGAGTAAACAACAACACAGAGTTACACATGGAGTAAACAACAACACAGAGTTACACATGGAGTAAACAACAACACAGAGTTACACATGGAATAAACAACAACACAGAGTTACACATGGAATAAACAACAACACAGAGTTACACATGGAGTAAACAACAACACAGAGTTACACATGGAGTAAACAACAACACAGAGTTACACATGGAGTAAACAACAACACAGAGTTACACATGGAGTAAACAAACATACAGTCAATAACACAATAGAAAAGTCTATATACAGAGTGAGCAAATGAGGTGAGATGAGGGAGGTGAAGGCCATAAATAGGGCCATAGTGGCAAAGTAAATATAATATAATAATTAAAACACTGGAATAGCCGAATGAGAAAGCCTACCAGCTCTTTACCATGTAGGACGAGTCTCCAACCAGGAGCCAAGAGGTAGCTGGGATGTATAAGGTGAATTAACATATTGTTCTACTAAATTAATTATTAATATTATTATTCTCATGTGATTTGTTTGTTCTCTGATTATCATGATCATAATCACAGCCCTGTAGGATACATCCACCTCGTTATGACCCATTAATAAGGCTATTACAATAACACACACACACACACACACACACACACACACACACACACACACAGGGCTCCTGTGTGCTTCTCAGTGCTAGAGGCGTCACTACAGACCCTCGTTCGATTCCAGGCTGTATCACAACCGGCCGGTATAGGGTTTGGCCACCGTAATTGTAAAAATAAGAATTTGTTCTTAAACTGACTTGCCTAGTTAAATAAAGGTTATACGCAACACACAAGCGCGAGAGTCACTCGGGATCTCATTAACTACCGGGCTCGAGGCACGAGTTCTGTTTCGTTCATTGATCCGCGTCTCTTTTAAAAACTCCTTTCTTGCCTGTTATTCTCACTCACACACACCCGGTCGATCCTATCCCACACTATGTAGACAGGTTCAGAATCAAGAGAGCGCATTTCTGAGAAGACGTGGCGTGAACCGGTTTAGTGTTTATTTCTCTCTCTCGGTTATGGACTACATTTGAGAGCGAGAGGAGAGGGAGAAAAGAAAGCCTGAACCGAGAAAACAAATGTCTCGGCTACTCTACAACAACATCATGGACTCTGTTCTCCTCTCAGTCGTTACGCTGGTAGTTGTTTTCACCTCCTCTTCCTACTCTCTTTCCTCCTCCGACGTCGTTCCCTCTCCTTCCTTCAATCTACCGTTTACCGACTGTGTCCAGAGCCGCGGGAGAGACGGGTTCTACCAAGGGTCTGTGGACGTGACGGAGTCCGGTGCGGTGTGTATGAGGTGGAGCGAGGTAGCGGGGTTTGAGGAGCGCTATCCGGGTAGAGGGCTTGGGGATCATAACCGCTGTCGGAACCCGGACAACAGGATCAGACCCTGGTGCTTCTTCAGGAACAGCCGCGGCAGAACCGACTGGGGCTACTGCGACTGTAAACAAGGTAGAGGAAGGAGAGAGTGTGTGTGTGTGTGTGTGTGTGTGTGTGTGTGTGTGGCAACAACGGGCATGTCTCAGCAGATGGAAGCATCTCATTAATATTGAGGTATGTGTCTGGTTGGTGGCTAGACTAAGAAACGTTGTTACGTTAACATGTACGAAGACAGACAAGCTGTCAGGTATTAGGGGGAGACTCTACCAAGATAGACAAGCTGTCAGTCATTAGGGGGAGACTCTACCAAGATAGACACGCTGTCAGTCATTAGGGGGGAGACTCTACCAAGACAGACAAGCTGTATGTTATTAGGGGGGAGACTCTACCAAGACAGACAAGCTGTCAGGTATAAGGGGGAGACTCTACCAATATAGACAAGCTGTCAGTCATTAGGGGGAGACTCTACCAAGACAGACAAGCTGTCAGTCATTAGGGGGAGACTCTACCAATATAGACAAGCTGTCAGTCATTAGGGGGGAGACTCTACCAAGATAGACAAGCTGTCAGTCATTAGGGGGAGACTCTATCAAGACAGACAAGCTGTCAGTCATTAGGGGGAGACTCTACCAAGATACACAAGCAGTCAGTCATTAGGGGGGAGACTCTACCAAGACAGACAAGCTGTCAGTCATTAGGGGGGAGACTCTACCAATATAGACAAGCTGTCAGTCATTAGGGGGGAGACTCTACCAAGACAGACAAGCTGTCAGTCATTAGGGGGAGACTCTAACAATATAGACAAGCTGTCAGTCATTAGGGGGAGACTCTACCAATATAGACAAGCTGTCAGTCATTAGGGGGGAGACTCTACCAAGACAGACAAGCTGTCAGTCATTAGGGGGAGACTCTACCAATATAGACAAGCTGTCAGTCATTAGGGGGGAGACTCTACCAAGACAGACAAGCTGCCAGTCATTAGGGGGAGACTCTACCAAGACAGACAAGCTGTCAGTCATTAGGGGGAGACTCTACCAAGATAGACAAGCTGTCAGTCATTAGGGGGAGACTCTACCAAGACAGACAAGCTGTCAGTCATTAGGGGGAGACTCTACCAAGATAGACAAGCTGTCAGTCATTAGGGGGAGACTCTACCAAGACAGACAAGCTGCCAGTGATTAGGGGGAGACTCTACCAATATAGACCAGCTGTCAGTCATTAGGGGGAGACTGTGTGTGTGTGTGTGTGTGTGTGTGTGTGTGTGTGTGTGTGTGTGTGTGTGTGTGTGTGTGTGTGTGTGTGTGTGTGTGTGTGTGTGTGTGTGTGTGTGTGTGTGTGTGTTATTGGTCAGCTTGATCTATGTTCCTCATATGAAATATGTTCCACCTATGAAATAGAAGGATCAAGGAAATCAACGTTTTCCTCTGATATGATACTCGGGAGACAGATACTCATCTCTTTCTCTCTCTGTCTCTCTATGTCTCTCTCTCACACTGTGTCTCTCACTCTGTGTCTCTCTCTCTCTCTCACTCTGTGTCTCTCTCTCTCTGTCACTCTGTGTCTCTCTGTTACTCTGTGTCTCTCTCTCTGTCACTCTGTCTCTCTCTCTCTGTCACTCTGTGTCTCTCTCTCTCTGTCACTCTGTGTCTCTCTCTCTGTCACTCTTTGTCTCTCTCTCACTGTCACTCTGTCTCTCTCTCTGTCACTCTGTGTCTCTCTCTCTCTGTCACTCTGTGTCTCTCTCTCACTGTCACTCTGTCTCTCTCTCTGTCACTCTGTGTCTTTCTCTCTCTGTCACTCTGTGTCTCTCTCTCACTGTCACTCTGTGTGCCTCGCTCTGTGTGCCTCTCTTTGTGTGTCTCTGTCACTCTCTGTCTCTTTCTTTCTCTTTCTCTCTCCCTCAGTGGAAAATGATCTAAACGGTGTGTGTGTGTCTCTCGTCCAGGGTCAGTGCGCCTGCAGGGCGGCCGCTCTAAGCTGGATGGCAGGGTGGAGGTGTATCTACAGGGGGTCTGGGGGTCTGTCTGTGGTGATGACTGGGGAGAGCAGGACGCTACAGTGGTCTGCAGACAGCTGGGACCGGAGTGAGTCACACCCATGCGTGGGCACAACACATGCACGCACACACAGTCACACACACGCACACACACTCACACACACGCACACACACGCACACACACTCACACACACTGTGGAGAGGTTATCCTAGAGAAAGGAGTGGAGCGGTTATCCTAGAAAAAGGAGTGGAGTGGTTATCCTAGAAAAAGGAGTGGAGCGGTTATCCTAGAAAAAGGAGTGGAGTGGTTATCCTAGAAAAAGAAAGTGGTGGAGCTGTTATCCTAGAAAAAGGAGTGGCGCAGTTATCCTAGAAAAAGGAAGGAGGGGAGCGGTTATCCTAGAAAAAGGAGTGGAGCTGTTATCCTAGAAAAAGAAAGGAGTAGAGCAGTTATCCTAGAAAATGGAGTGGAGCTGTTATCCTAGAAAAAGAAAGGAGTGGAGCGGTTATCCTCGAAAAATGAAGGAGGGGAGCGGTTATCCTAGAAAAAGGAGTGGAGCTGTTATCCTAGAAAAAGAAAGTGGTGGAGCTGTTATCCAAGAAAAAGGAGTGGAGCGGTTATCCTAGAAAAAGAAAGGAGCGGAGCAGTTATCAGAGAAAAAGGAATGAGGGGAGCGGTTATCCTATGAAACGGAGTGGAGTGGTTATCCTAGAAAAATTAGTGGAGCTGTTATCCTTGAAAAATGAAGGAGGGGAGCGATTATCCTAGAAAAAGGAGTGGAGCTGTTATCCTAGAAAAAGGAGTGGAGCTGTTAACCTAGAAAAAGAAAGGAGTAGAGCAGTTATCCTAGAAAATGGAGTGGAGCTGTTATCCTAGAAAAAGAAAGGAGTGGAGCGGTTATCCTAGAAAAAGAAAGGAGTGGAGCGGTTATCCTAGAAAAAGGAGTGGAGCTGTTATCATAGAAAAAGGAAGGAGGGGAGCGGTTATCCTAGAAAAAGGAGTGGAGCTGTTATCCTAGAAAAAGAAAGGAGTAGAGCAGTTATCCTCGAAAAATGAAGGAGGGGAGCGATTATCCTAGAAAAAGGAGTGGAGTGGTTATCCTAGAAAAATTAGTGGAGCTGTTATCCTTGAAAAATGAAGGAGGGGAGCAGTTATCCTAGAAAAATGAGTGGAGCTGTTATCCTAGAAAATGGAGTGGAGCTGTTATCCTAGAAAAAGAAAGGAGTGGAGCGGTTATCCTAGAAAATGGAATGGAGCTGTTATCCTAGAAAAAGAAAGGAGTGGAGCGGTTATCCTCGAAAAATGAAGGAGGGGAGCGATTATCCTAGAAAAAGGAGTGGAGTGGTTATCCTAGAAAAATTAGTGGTGCTGTTATCCTTGAAAAATGAAGGAGGGGAGCAGTTATCCTAGAAAAAGGAGTGGAGCTGTTATCCTAGAAAAAGGAAGGAGGGGAGTGGTTATCCTAGAAAAAGGAGTGGAGCTGTTATCCTAGAAAAAGAAAGGAGTAGAGCAGTTATCCTAGAAAATGGAGTGGAGCTGTTATCCTAGAAAAAGAAAGGAGTGGAGCGGTTATCCTAGAAAAAGGAGTGGAGCGGTTATCCTAGAAAAAGGAAGGAGGGGAGCAGTTATCCTAGAAAAAGGAAGGAGGGGAGCAGTTATCCTAGAAAAAGGAAGGAGTGGAGCGGTTATCCTAGAAAAAGGAGTGGAGCGGTTATCCTAGAAAAAGGAAGGAGCGGTTATCCTAGAAAAAGGAGTGGAGCAGATATCCTAGAAAAAGGAGTGGAGCGGTTATCCTAGAAAAGGGAGTGGAGTGGTTATCCTAGAAAAAGGAGTGGAGTGGTTATCCTAGAAAAAGAAAGGAGCGGAGCAGTTATCCTAGAAAAAGGAAGGAGGGGAGCGGTTATCCTAGAAAAAGGAGTGGAGTGGTTATCCTAGAAAAAGAAAGGAGCGGAGCGGTTATCCTAGAAAAAGAAAGTGGTGGAGCTGTTATCCTAGAAAAAGGAGTGGAGCGGTTATCCTAGAAACGAAAGGAGCGGAGCAGTTATCCTAGAAAAAGGAAGGAGGGGAGCGGTTATCCTATAAAACGGGTGGTTATCCTAGAAAAATTAGTGGAGCTGTTATCCTCAAAAAATGAAGGAGGGGAGTGATTATCCTAGAAAAAGGAGTGGAGCTGTTATCCTAGAAAAAGGAGTGGAGCAGTTATCCTAGAAAAAGAAAGGAGCGGAGCAGTTATCCTAGAAAAAGGAAGGAGGGGAGCGGTTATCCTATAAAACGGAGTGGTTATCCTAGAAAAATTAGTGGAGCTGTTATCCTTGAAAAATGAAGGAGGGGAGCGATTATCCTAGAAAAAGGAGTGGAGCTGTTATCCTAGAAAAAGGAAGGAGGGGAGTGGTTATCATAGAAAAAGGAGTGGAGCTGTTATCCTAGAAAAAGAAAGGAGTAGAGCAGTTATCCTAGAAAATAGAGTGGAGCTGTTATCCTAGAAAAAGAAAGGAGTGGAGCGGTTATCCTAGAAAAAGGAGTGGAGCGGTTATCCTAGAAAAAGGAAGGAGGGGAGCAGTTATCCTAGAAAAAGGAAGGAGGGGAGCAGTTATCCTAGAAAAAGGAAGGAGTGGAGCGGTTATCCTAGAAAAAGGAGTGGAGCGGTTAGCGTAGAAAAAGGAAGGAGCGGTTATCCTAGAAAAAGGAGTGGAGCAGATATCCTAGAAAAAGGAGTGGAGCGGTTATCCTAGAAAAGGGAGTGGAGTGGTTATCCTAGAAAAAGGAGTGGAGTGGTTATCCTAGAAAAAGAAAGGAGCGGAGCAGTTATCCTAGAAAAAGGAAGGAGGGGAGCGGTTATCCTAGAAAAAGGAGTGGAGTGGTTATCCTAGAAAAAGGAGTGGAGTGGTTATCCTAGAAAAAGAAAGGAGCAGAGCGGTTATCCTAGAAAAAGAAAGTGGTGGAGCTGTTATCCTAGAAAAAGGAGTGGAGCGGTTATCCTAGAAAAAGAAAGGAGCGGAGCAGTTATCCTAGAAAAAGGAAGGAGGGGAGCGGTTATCCTATAAAACGGAGTGGTTATCCTAGAAAAATTAGTGGAGCTGTTATCCTCGAAAAATGAAGGAGGGGAGCGATTATCCTAGAAAAAGGAGTGGAGCTGTTATCCTAGAAAAAGGAAGGAGGGGAGTGGTTATCCTAGAAAAAGGAGTGGAGCTGTTATCCTAGAAAAAGAAAGGAGTAGAGCAGTTATCCTAGAAAATGGAGTGGAGCTGTTATCCTAGAAAAAGAAAGGAGTGGAGCGGTTATCCTAGAAAAAGAAAGGAGTGGAGCGGTTATCCTAGAAAAAGGAAGGAGGGGAGCAGTTATCCTATAAAAAGGAAGGAGTGGAGTGGCTATCCTAGAAAAAGAAAGGAGTGGAGCGGTTATCCTAGAAAAAGGAAGGAGCGGTTATCCTAGAAAAAGGAGTGGAGCAGATATCCTAGAAAAAGGAGTGGAGCGGTTATCCTAGAAAAAGGAGTGGAGTGGTTATCCTAGAAAAACGAGTGGAGTGGTTATCCTAGAAAAAGGAGTGGAGCAGTTATCCTAGAAAAAGAAAGGAGTAGAGCTGTTAACCTAGAAAAAGAAAGGAGTAGAGCAGTTATCCTAGAAAATGGAGTGGAGCTGTTATCCTAGAAAAAGAAAGGAGTGGAGCGGTTATCCTAGAAAAAGAAAGGAGGGGAGCGGTTATCCTAGAAAAAGAAAGGATTGTCTAGACAGGACATATGATGTAGCAGTTCTCTAGACAGGACAGATGGTGTAACAGGTGTGGTAGCAGGTCTCTAGACAGGACAGTTGCTATAACAGAGGATGTAGCAGGTCTCTAGACAGGACAGATGATGTAGCAGTTCTCTAGACAGGACAGTTGCTATAACAGAGGATGTAGCATGTCTCTAGACAGGACAGATGATGGAGCAGGTCTCTAGACAGGACAGATGATGTAGCAGGTCTCTAGACAGGACAGGTGATGTAGCAGGTCTCTAGACAGGACAGGTGATGTAACAGGTCTCTAGACAGGACAGGTGTTGTAACAGGTCTCTAGACAGGACAGATTATGTAACAGGTCTCTAGACAGGACAGGTGATGTAGCAGGTCGCACGCACGCACACACACCGATACACACACACACACACACACACACACACACACACACACACACACACACACACACACACACACACACACACACACACACACACACACACACACACAGAGCGCCAAAGGTCAGGTCAGAGGAGAGGGTTGGGGGGATACAGACAGACATGCTAAAGAGGGTGACAGTGATTGGTTTAAAATGACTGCTTGACTGTGTGTGTGTGTGTGTGTGTGTGTGTGTGTGTGTGTGTGTGTGTGTGTGTGTGTGTGTGTGTGTGTGTGTGTGTGTGTGTGTGTGTGTGTGTGTGTGTGTGTGGGCCTGCGTGTGTCTGTCTGTCTGTCTCCGTGTGTCTCTGTGTGCACCCTGTCTGTCTGTCTGTCTGTCTGTCTGTCTGTCTGTCTGTCTGTCTGTCTGTGTCTCCATCTCTCTCTCCCTGTAGTTTCTCTGGCCGAGCGCGCTCCTCCGCCCTATCTCCTCGAGGGGGTGTGGTCAGAATGCACTGGGGGGCGGTCCACTGTCAGGGGGAGGAGCCTGATATACTGCAGTGTCCCAGTGTTCCATGGAACGGAGGGGAGTGTCCCCACGCTGCAGCCGTCATCTGTACCCCAATGGAAGGTAGGAGGGGAGTGTCCCCACTCTGCAGGGGTCACCTGTACCCCAATGGAAGGTAGGAGGGGAGTGTCCCCACTCTGCAGGGGTCACCTGTACCCCAATGGAAGGTAGGAGGGGAGTGTCCCCACTCTGCAGCCGTCACCTGTACCCAAATGGAAGGTAGGAGGGGAGTTTCCCCACTCTGCAGGGGTCATCTGTACCCCAATGGAAGGTAGGAGGGGAGTGTCCCCACGCTGCAGCCGTCACCTGTACCCCAATGGAAGGTAGGAGGGGAGTGTCCCCACGCTGCAGCCGTCATCTGTACCCCAATGGAAGGTAGGAGGGGAGTGTCCCCACTCTGCAGGGGTCACCTGTACCCCAATGGAAGGTAGGAGGGGAGTGTCCCCACTCTGCAGCCGTCACCTGTACCCCAATGGAAGGTAGGAGGGGAGTGTCCCCACTCTGCAGGGGTCATCTGTACCCCAATGGAAGGTAGGAGGGGAGTGTCCCCACTCTGCAGGGGTCACCTGTACCCCAATGGAAGGTAGGAGGGGAGTGTCCCCACTCTGCATGGGTCAGCTGTACCCCAATGGAAGGTAGGAGGGGAGTGTCCCCACTCTGCAGCCGTCACCTGTACCCCAATGGAAGGTAGGAGGGGAGTGTCCCCACTCTGCAGGGGTCACCTGTACCCCAATGGAAGGTAGGAGGGGAGTGTCCCCACGCTGCAGCCGTCACCTGTACCCCAATGGAAGGTAGGAGGGGAGTGTCCCCACGCTGCAGCCGTCACCTGTACCCCAATGGAAGGTAGGAGGGGAGTGTCCCCACTCTGCAGGGGTCAGCTGTACCCCAATGGAAGGTAGGAGGGGAGTGTCCCCACTCTGCAGGGGTCACCTGTACCCCAATGGAAGGTAGGAGGGGAGTGTCCCCACTCTGCAGCCGTCATCTGTACCCCAATGGAAGGTAGGAGGGGAGTGTCCCCACGCTGCAGCCGTCATCTGTACCCCAATGGAAGGTAGGAGGGGAGTGTCCCCACTCTGCAGCCGTCACCTGTACCCCAATGGAAGGTAGGAGGGGAGTGTCCCCACTCTGCAGGGGTCACCTGTACCCCAATGGAAGGTAGGAGGGGAGTGTCCCCACTCTGCAGGGGTCACCTGTACCCCAATGGAAGGTAGGAGGGGAGTGTCCCCACTCTGCAGGGGTCACCTGTACCCCAATGGAAGGTAGGAGGGGAGTGTCCCCACTCTGCAGCCGTCACCTGTACCCAAATGGAAGGTAGGAGGGGAGTGTCCCCACGCTGCAGCCGTCACCTGTACCCCAATGGAAGGTAGGAGGGGAGTGTCCCCACTCTGCAGGGGTCACCTGTACCCCAATGGAAGGTAGGAGGGGAGTGTCCCCACTCTGCAGGGGTCACCTGTACCCCAATGGAAGGTAGGAGGGGAGTGTCCCCACTCTGCAGCCGTCACCTGTACCCCAATGGAAGGTAGGAGGGGAGTGTCCCCA
>NW_026281161.1:62500-65000 GCF_023373465.1 Oncorhynchus keta
TCTCATAGCTATAGATCCTAACCCAGGAACCACATCCTCTCATAGCTATAGATCCTAATCCAGGAAGCCAATCACCTTTTTTCCTGTGGGGCTCAGATTGTAGAATATGGGGGTTTCAACACCAGGATGGTGGGTTCACTACCCACTGGGGCCAGGATCGTGGGTTCAATACCCGCTGGGGCCAGGGAGGTGGGTTCTATACCCGCTGGGGCCAGGATGGTGGGTTCTATACCCGCTGGGGCCAGGATCGTGGATTCACTACAGGATGGTGGGTTCAATACCCGCTGGGGCCAGGGAGGTGGGTTCTATACCCGCTGGGGCCAGGATGGTGGATTCACTACAGGATGGTGGGTTCAATACCCGCTGGGGCCAGGATCGTGGATTCACTACAGGATGGTGGGTTCAATACCCGCTGGGGCCAGGGAGGTGGGTTCTATACCCGCTGGGGCCAGGATGGTGGATTCACTACAGGATGGTGGGTTCAATACCCGCTGGGGCCAGGATCGTGGATTCACTACAGGATGGTGGGTTCAATACCCGCTGGGGCCAGGGAGGTGGGTTCTATACCCGCTGGGGCCAGGATGGTGGGTTCAATACCCGCTGGGGCCAGGATGGTGGATTCACTACAGGATGGTGGGTTCAATACCCGCTGGGGCCAGGATCGTGGATTCACTACAGGATGGTGGGTTCACTACAGGATTGTGGGTTCACTACAGGATGGTGGGTTCAATACCCGCTGGGGCCAGGATGGTGGATTCACTACAGGATGGTGGGTTCAATACCCGCTGGGGCCAGGATCGTGGATTCACTACAGGATGGTGGGTTCAATACCCGCTGGGGCCAGGATGGTGGGTTCACTACCCACTGGGGCCAGGATGGTGGGTTCACTACCCACTGGGGCCAGGATGGTGGGTTCACTACCCACTGGGGACAGGATGGTGGGTTCACTACCCACTGGGGCCAGGATGGTGGGTTCAATACCCGCTGGGGCCAGGATGGTGGGTTCACTACCCACTGGGGACAGGATGGTGGGTTCACTACCCACTGGGGCCAGGATGGTGGGTTCAATACCCGCTGGGGCCAGGATGGTGGGTTCACTACAGGATGGTGGGTTCACTACCCACTGGGGCCAGGATGGTGGGTTCAATACCCGCTGGGGCCAGGATGGTGGGTTCACTACAGGACGGTGGGTTCAATATCCACTGGGGCCAGGATGGTTGGTTCACTACCCACCTGGGCCAGGATGGTGGGTTCACTACCCACTGGGGCCAGGATGGTGGGTTCACTACCCACTGGGGACAGGATGGTGGGTTCACTACCCACTGGGGCCAGGATGGTGGGTTCAATATCCACTGGGGCCAGGATGGATGGTTCAATACCCACTGGGGCCAGGATGGTGGGTACAATACCCACTGGGGCCAGGATGGTGGGTTCACTACCCACTGGGGACAGGATTGTGGGTTCACTACCCACTGGGGCCAGGATGGTGGGTACAATACCCACTGGGGCCAGGATGGTGGGTTCACTACAGGATGGTGGGCTCACTGCAGGATGGTGGGTTCTATACTTACTGGGGCCAGGATTGTGGGTTCACTACCCACTGGGGCCAGGATGGTGGGTACAATACCCACTGGCGCCAGGATTGTGGGTTCTATACTTACTGGGACCAGGATTGTGGGTTCACTACCCACTGGGGCCAGGATGGTGGGTTCACTACCCACTGGGGCCAGGATGGTGGGTTCAATACCCACTGGGGCCAGGATGGTGGGTTCAATACCCACTGAGGCCAGGATGGTGGGTTCACTACCCACTGGGGCCAGGATGGTGGGTTCAATACCCACTGGGGCCAGGATTGTGGGTTCAATACCCACTGAGGCCAGGATGGTGGGTTCACTACAGGATGGTGGGTTCACTACAGGATGTGGGTTCACTACCCACTGGGGCCAGGATGGTGGGTTCTATACTTACTGGGACCAGGATTGTGGGTTCAATACCCACTGGGGCCAGGATGGTGGGTTCTATACTTACTGGGGCCAGGATGGTGGGTTCCATACCCACTGGGGCCAGGATGGTGGATTCACTACAGGATGGTGGGTTCACTACAGGATGGTGGATTCACTACAGGATGGTGGGTTCAATACCCACTGGGGCCAGGATGGTGGATTCACTACAGGATGGTGGGTTCACTACAGGATTGTGTTTTCACTACAGGATGGTGGGTTCAATACCCACTGGGGCCAGGATTGTGGATTCACTACAGGATGGTGGATTCACTACAGGATGGTGGATTCAATACCCACTGGGGCCAGGATGGTGGGTTCAATACAGGATGGTGGATTCACTACAGGATGGTGGATTCACTACAGGATGGTGGATTCACTACAGGATGGTGGGTTCACTACAGGATGGTGGGTTCACTACAGGATGGTGGGTTCACTACAGGATGGTGGGTTCACTACAGGATGGTGGGTTCACTACAGGATGGTGGATTCACTACAGG
>NW_026281161.1:72500-80000 GCF_023373465.1 Oncorhynchus keta
AGTGTCTCTCTGTGGGCTCAGTGTCTCTCTGTGGGCTCAGTGTCTCTCCGTAACATCCTGTCTCCCTGGTCAGCTGGACTCTCTGTGGGCTCAGTGTCTCTCTGTGGGCTCAGTGTCTCTCTGTGGGCTTAGTGTCTCTCTGTGGGCTCAGTGTCTCTCTGTAGGCTCAGTGTCTCTCTGTGGGCTCAGTGTCTCTCTGTGGGCTCAGTGTCTCTCTGTGGGCTCAGTGTCTCTCTGTGGGCTCAGTGTCTCTCTGTGGGCTCAGTGTCTCTCCCTGGTCAGCTGGACTCTCTGTGGGCTCAGTGTTTCTCTGTGGGCTCAGTGTCTCTCCGTAACATCCTGTCTCCCTGGTCAGCTGGACTCTCTGTGGGCTCAGTGTCTCTCTGTGGGCTCAGTGTCTCTCTGTGGGCTCAGTGTCTCTCCGTAACATCCTGTCTCCCTGGTCAGCTGGACTCTCTGTGGGCTCAGTGTCTCTCTGTGGGCGCAGTGTCTCTCTGTGGGCTTAGTGTCTCTCTGTGGGCTCAGTGTCTCTCTGTAGGCTCAGTGTCTCTCTGTGGGCTCAGTGTCTCTCTGTGGGCTCAGTGTCTCTCTGTGGGCTTAGTGTCTCTCTGTGGGCTCAGTGTCTCTCTGTAGGCTCAGTGTCTCTCTGTGGGCTCAGTGTCTCTCTGTGGGCTCAGTGTCTCTCTGTGGGCTCAGTGTCTTTACCATAAAGGACCACCTTAGTAGCGGGTGTTTTTGACTCTTTCCCGTGTTTATCCTCTGAGATCAGATCTGGTCTGTATTATTAATTATACCCGAATGAAAAGGGCCGACTGTTTCCTCTGTACCATCAACATCAGCTCCCTTCAACAGGAAGAAACAGATTGATCAGGTTGTCATGATGTCTCTGTCTGATCTATAGGGGTAATGATGTCTATAGGGGTAATGATGTCTATAGGGGTAATGATGTCTATAGGGGTAATGATGTCTCTATCTGATCTATAGGGGTAATGATGTCTCTATCTGGTCTATAGGGGTAATGATGTCTATAGGGGTAATGATGTCTCTATCTGGTCTATAGGGGTAATGATGTCTATAGGGGTAATGATGTCTATAGGGGTAATGATGTCTATAGGGGTAATGATGTCTATAGGGGTAATGATGTCTCTATCTGGTCTATAGGGGTAATGATGTCTATAGGGGTAATGATGTCTCTATCTGGTCTATAGGGGTAATGATGTCTATAGGGGTAATGATGTCTCTATCTGGTCTATAGGGGTAATGATGTCTCTATCTGTCTATAGGGGTAATGATGTCTATAGGGGTAATGATGTCTCTATCTGGTCTATAGGGGTATGATGATGTCTATAGGGGTAATGATGTCTCTATCTGATCTATAGGGGTAATGATGTCTATAGGGGTAATGATGTCTCTATCTGGTCTATAGGGGTAATGATGTCTATAGGGGTAATGATGTCTATAGGGGTAATGATGGTCTATAGGGGTAATGATGTCTCTATCTGGTCTATAGGGGTAATGATGATGTCTATAGGGGTAATGATGTCTCTATCTGGTCTAATGATGTGCTCTGTCTATAGGGGTAATGATGTCTCTAAATCTATAGGGGTAAATGTAAATGTCTATAGGGGTAATGATGTCTATAGGGGTAATGATGTCTATAGGGGTAATGATGTCTATAGGGGGGGTACTGATGTCTATAGGGGTCTGATGTCTATAGGGGTAATGATGTCTATAGGGGTAATGATGTCTATCTGTTCTATAGGGGTAATGATGTCTATCTGATCTATAGGGGTAATGATGTCTATCTGGTCTATAGGGGTAATGATGTCTTTCTGATCTATAGGTTGAATGATGGTCTATAGGGGTAATGATGTCTATAGGGGTAATGATGTCTATAGGGGTAATGATGTCTATAGGGGTAATGATGTCTACTGGGTCTATAGGGGTAATGATGTCTATAATGGTAATGATGTCTATCTGATCTATAGGGGTAATGATGTCTATAGGGGTAATGATGTCTATCTGATGTCTATAGGGGTAATGATGTCTATAGGGGTAATGATGTCTATCTGATCTATAGGGGTAATGATGTCTATAGGGGTAATGATGTCTATAGGGGTACTGATGTCTATAGGGGTAATGATGTCTATAGGGGTAATGATGTCTATAGGGGTAATGATGTCTATCTGATCTATTGGGGTACTGATGTCTATAGGGGTAATGATGTCTATAGGGGTAATGATGTCTATAGGGGTACTGATGTCTATATGGGTACTGATGTCTATAGGGGTAATGATGTCTATAGGGGTACTGATGTCTATAGGGGTACTGATGTCTATATGGGTAGTGATGTCTATAGGGGTACTGATGTCTATAGGGGTACTGATGTCTATAGGGGTACTGATGTCTATAGGGGTAATGATGTCTATAGGGGTAATGATGATGTCTATAGGGTAATGATGTCTGATGTCTATAGGGGTAATGATGTCTCTATCTGGTCTATAGGGGTACTGATGTCTATAGGGGTACTGATGTCTATAGGGGTAATGATGTCTATAGGGGTACTGATGTCTATAGGGGTAATGATGTCTATAGGGGTAATGATGATGTCTATAGGGGTAATGATGTCTATAGGGGTAATGATGTCTATAGTCTATAGGGGTAATGATGTCTATAGGGGTAATGATGTCTATCTGGGGTAATGATGTCTATAGGGGTAATGTCTATAGGGGTAATGATGTCTATAGGGGTACTGATGTCTATAGGGGTAATGATGTCTATAGGGGTACTGATGTCTATAGGGGTACTGATGTCTATAGGGGTCTGATGTCTATAGGGGGTGATGTCTATAGGGGTACTGATGTCTATAGGGGTAATGATGTCTATAGGGGTACTGATGTCTATAGGGGTAATGATGTCTATAGGGGTAATGATATCTATAGGGGTACTGATGTCTATAGGGGTAATGATGTCTATAGGGGTACTGATGTCTATAGGGGTACTGATGTCTATAGGGGTAATGATGTCTATAGGGGTACTGATGTCTATAGGGGTAATGATGTCTATAGGGGTACTGATATCTATAGGGGTACTGATGTCTATCTGATCTATAGGGGTAGTGATATCTATAGGGGTACTGATGTCTATCTGATCTATAGGGGTAGTGATATCTATAGGGGTACTGATGTCTATCTGATCTATAGGGGTAGTGATGTCTATAGGGGTACTGATGTCTATAGGGGTAATGATGTCTATAGGGGTACTGATGTCTATAGGGGTACTGATGTCTATAGGGGTAATGATGTCTATAGGGGTACTGATGTCTATAGGGGTACTGATGTCTATAGGGGTACTGATGTCTATAGGGGTAATGATGTCTATAGGGGTACTGATGTCTATAGGGGTACTGATGTCTATAGGGGTACTGATGTCTATAGGGGTAATGATGTCTATAGGGGTAATGATGTCTGATGTCTATAGGGGTACTGATGTCTATAGGTGTTCTGATGTCTATAGGGGTACTGATGTCTATAGGGGTACTGATGTCTATAGGGGTAATGATGTCTATAGGGGTACTGATATCTATAGGGGTAATGATGTCTATAGGGGTAATGATGTCTATAGGGGTAATGATATCTATAGGGGTAATGATGTCTATAGGGGTAATGATGTCTATAGGGGTAATGATGTCTATAGGGGTAATGATGTCTATAGGGGTAATGATGTCTATAGGGGTAATGATATCTATAGGGGTAATGATGTCTATAGGGGTAATGATGTCTATAGGGGTAATGATGTCTATAGGGGTACTGATGTCTATAGGGGTACTGATGTCTATAGGGGTAATGATGTCTATCTGATCTATAGGGTAATGATGTCTATCTGATCTATAGGGGTAATGATGTCTATCTGGTCTATAGGGGTAATGATGTCTATAGGGGTACTGATGTCTATAGGGGTAATGATGTCTATAGGGGTACTGATGTCTATAGGGGTACTGATATCTATAGGGGTAATGATGTCTATAGGGGTAATGATGTCTATAGGGGTAATGATGTCTATAGGGGTAATGATGTCTATAGGGGTAATGATGTCTATCTGATCTATAGGGGTAATGATGTCTATAAGGGTAATGATGTCTATAGGGGTACTGATGTCTATAGGGGTAATGATGTCTATAGGGGTAATGATGTCTATAGGGGTAATGATGTCTATCTGATCTATAGGGGTAATGATGTCTATAGGGGTAATGATGTCTATAGGGGTAATGATGTCTATAGGGGTACTGATGTCTATATGGGTCTGATGTCTATAGGGGTAATGATGTCTATAGGGGTACTGATGTCTATAGGGGTACTGATGTCTATATGGGTAGTGATGTCTATAGGGGTACTGATGTCTATAGGGGTACTGATGTCTATAGGGGTACTGATGTCTATAGGGGTAATGATGTCTATAGGGGTAATGATGTCTATAGGGGTAATGATGTCTATAGGGGTACTGATGTCTATAGGGGTACTGATGTCTATAGGGGTACTGATGTCTATAGGGGTAATGATGTCTATAGGGGTAATGATGTCTATAGGGGTACTGATATCTATAGGGGTAATGATGTCTATAGGGGTAATGATGTCTATAGGGGTAATGATATCTATAGGGGTAATGATGTCTATAGGGGTAATGATGTCTATAGGGGTACTGATGTCTATAGGGGTAATGATGTCTATAGGGGTAATGATGTCTATAGGGGTAATGATATCTATAGGGGTAATGATGTCTATAGGGGTAATGATGTCTATAGGGGTACTGATGTCTATAGGGGTACTGATGTCTATAGGGGTACTGATGTCTATAGGGGTAATGATGTCTATCTGATCTATAGGGGTAATGATGTCTATCTGATCTATAGGGGTAATGATGTCTATCTGGTCTATAGGGGTAATGATGTCTTTCTGATCTATAGATTGAATGATATCTATAGGGGTAGTGATGTCTATAGGGGTAGTGATGTCTATAGGGGTAATGATGTCTATAGGGGTAATGATGTCTATAGGGGTACTGATGTCTATAGGGGTACTGATGTCTATAGGGGTAATGATGTCTATAGGGGTAATGATGTCTATAGGGGTAATGATGTCTATAGGGGTAATGATGTCTATAGGGGTACTGATGTCTATAGGGGTAATGATGTCTATAGGGGTAATGATGTCTATAGGGGTAATGATGTCTATAGGGGTAATGATATCTATAGGGGTAATGATGTCTATCTGATCTATAGGGGTAATGATATCTATAGGGGTAATGATGTCTATAATGGTAATGATGTCTATCTGATCTATAGGGGTAATGATGTCTGGCGCTGATAGCCCTTTTTACCTCTTGGTCCTACCTGACAATGATGTCCCATCTAGAGCTCTGGAAATGCTATAGGGGTAATGCGCTATCTATATAATGACCTAAATATACCTAAATATACCTAAATATATACCTAAATGCTTATAGTATTAGTTAAAACTCAAACGTTCATTAAAATACACATGCAGGGTATTGAATTAAAGCTACACTCGTTGTGAATCCAGGCAACAAGTCAGATTTTTAAAATGCTTTTCTGAATCATGAGAAGCTATTATCTGATAGCATGTAACACCTCAAAAGACCCGTCAGGGGATGTAAACAAAATAATGTCATAGTCGTCGCTACACAAACCGCACAAATAAAATATAAAACATAGGGGTTTGACCATCTTCTTTGTTGGCACTCCTAGATGTCCCATGATCACTATTGGGTCTTTTTTCCGATTAAATCGGTCCATATATAGCCTAGATATCGATCTATGAAGACTGTGTGATAAACGGAAAAATGATGTCTATAACGTAACGTCATCTTTTTTTAATTAAAAAAGTAATGGTAATGATGATAAACTTTCACAAAACACTTCGAAATACTTTTGTAATGCAACTTCAGGTATTAGTATGATGTCGTTAATAAGATGTCTATCAAATTGATCAATGATGCGAAGTATATTCTTTAGCTGTCCGTCTGGAAATAATGTCCAGGTAATTCTAATGAAAATATCCGGTCTATAGGAAGAAATGATGTCTGCCTAATGCGTCTGTTTGACCAAGAAACAAAGCCTAGGCAAATGACAAGACTCTAGACAACGTGTGGAAGCTGTAGGTGATGTCTCGGCTCCAGGTAATTTGCTTTGTCATAGACAATACATGCAAGTGGTATTGATATATTTTCCAATTTTCAGTGATCAGATTTTCCTGAGGGATGAAATGACGTTCTGTTATAGTCACAGCCGTGATTTAACCAGTTTTATAAACGTCTGAGTGTTTTCTATCCACACATACTAATCATCTGCATATACTATATTCCTGGCATGAGTAGCAGGGGCGCTGAAATGTTGCTGATTTTTAACAGGATGTTCGAAAAAGTAGGGGTAGGATTAACAGGTTATGGAGAGTTATGGGGAAGGGTTTGGCTGATGACCTTTGACTGAGAAACTTGGGGAAGGGTTTGGCTGTGACACCTCTGAGAAACTTGGGGAAGGGTTTGACTGTGACACCTCTGACTGATAAACTTGGAAGGGTTTGACTGTGACACCTCTGAGAAACTTGGGGAAGGGTTTGACTGTGACACCTCTGACTGAGAAACTTGGGGAAGGGTTTGACTGTGACACCGCTGAGAAACTTGGAAGGGTTTGACTGTGACACCTCTGAGAAACTTGGGGAAGGGTTTGACTGTGACACCTCTGAGAAACTTGGGGAAGGGTTTGACTGTGACACCTCTGAGAAACTTGGGGAAGGGTTTGACTGTGACACCTCTGAGAAACTTGGGGAAGGGTTTGACTGTGACACCTCTGAGAAACTTGGGGAAGGGTTTGACTGTGACACCTCTGAGAAACTTGGGGAAGGGTTTGACTGTGACACCTCTGACTGAGAGACATGGGGAAGGGTTTGACTGTGACACCTCTGACTGAGAGACATGGGGAATGGTTTGACTGTAACACCTCTGACTGAGAGACATGGGGAATAGTTTGACTGTGACACCATGGGGAAGGGTTTGACTGTGACACCTCTGACTGAGAGACATGGGGAAGGGTTTGACTGTGACACCTCTGACTGAGAGACATGGGGAATGGTTTGACTGTAACACCTCTGACTGAGAGACATGGGGAATAGTTTGACTGTGACACCATGGGGAATGGTTTGACTCGAACCATTCCCCATGCTATAGAGGTATGAGGTCATTGCCAAGTAGGGGGTGGGGGTGTGTGTCTCTCTCAGTGTGTGTGTGTCTCTCTCAGTGTGTGTGTGTCTCTCTCAGTGTGTGTGTGTCTCTCTCAGTGTGTGTGTGTGTGTCTCTCTCAGTGTGTGTGTGTCTCTCTCAGTGTGTGTGTGTGTGTGTGTCTCTCAGTGTGTGTGTGTCTCTCTCAGTGTGTGTGTGTCTCTCTGTGTGTGTGTGTGTCTCTCTCAGTGTGTGTGTGTCTCTCTC